>NW_015386382.1:1196996-1228547 GCF_001527695.2 Protobothrops mucrosquamatus | reverse complement strand
GCCGGCAACCACAGCCACTCGGTCTTGGAAGGGTTGAGCCTGAGTCTGTTCCTCCCCATCCAGACCCGTACGGCCTCCAGGCAACGGGCCATCACGTCAAGGGCATCGTTGGGGTGGCCTGGGGTGGAGATGTACAGCTGAGTGTCATCAGCGTACTGATGGAAATCCACCCCGAAGCCACGAATGATCTCCCCCAGCATTGTAACTCCAAATCGTTGTTAAACAACTGGTATTAAGTTGAAGATTACCTGCACTATTATTTGTACATGATGAGTATTATTACTTACAAAGGGATTACTGTAATAACAACCATCAGCATATCATTTCAGCTTTATATGGTGAGGACCATGCTAGAATCCCTCATTGCAGACAAGAGTGGTTCAAAAAAGACTCTTAGGAGCAGCCTGGATGGACCAATAGTTCTGGCCATTGAAGAATTCCATAAACAGTCCTTCTTCTTTACACATCTTCTCAATATAAGTGGTAAGTAGCAACATCAAGCCTGAAATAAATAACCTAGACAGAATTAGCTTGTCAAGAGTTAGTTTGTCAAGAATAGCCAGCTCTGGAGCAATGAATTTTCAGTTCATTGTGATTATATTAAAGAATTATTAGAACTGGGTGTGAGCTTGAAATAAATTGTTAGTCAAATTGTTTAGTTTTTTTAAATAAATCATGATTTTATTCTTGTAAGAAAACAGTCTAATTTTATATATTCATATAGTCAATTTTATCGGTTCAAATATGCTGTTACATTATCTCCATGTAATATTTGTAACATGGAGTTGTTGTATTCACACACTCTGCAATGTATTTTTTTATGCTTAATCCGTTAAACCTGTCTTGCAGTTTATTTTGGGGAATATTATATGCTTTCACTTAACACTTTTACATTGGGAAAATGTTTTATGTTTTCAGAAGCCCTCCAACAGTGCTGTGATTTATCCCAACTTTGGTTCCGAGAATTTTTTCTGGAGTTGACCATGGGTCGCCGAATTCAGTTCCCTATTGAGATGTCAATGCCATGGATTCTAACTGATCACATCCTGGATACCAAAGAACCCTCCATGATGGAGTAAGAACTCCAGGATGATATATGCAATGTATCTGTGGGTGTCTTTGTGATAATACTTGAAGGAATTTGATTTAATTCAAATTCAGCTTTCTGCTCGTGACAGGGAACAGTAATCAGTCTCCCTGATCAGATTCTGTTGCATCTGCCAATCTCTTTTGAAGGATAATTTACTTTTATTTATTGCATGTGGTCTAGTGGTACCCTCACCAAGAGGAGTGAACGGGCTGAAGTGTTCTTAAATGACAAGCTGTTTCACATAGCATAAAGGAATTATGAAGTGACTTGTATAAAGCGATTTTTAAGGATGTAAGGAAAAATTGATGATAGGAAATAATTTATGAGCAGTCTAGTAGATGGGCACTTGGCTGATAGATGCTAATAGAAATGTTGCAAATGAATGAATTCATAGGCAGTTGCGATTGGCTGGATTCCATTGTGGCAGGCTTACAAAATACCATTTTATGCATGAAGAAATTTTTTTATACAGCCAGAGGGATTGTAAGCAAATATTGATTCTTGATGCATATAATTAAGAAAACTTGCTTTAATATTGTATCAAATTTTATGCATGCTAACCCCAAACCACTGGTTTTTAAATTAAATTGCATTTTAGAATTTCTACAATAGTTGAGACAAATGTTTGCCCAAAGATGTCTCTGCTGACAGATAATGAGCCTATTTCATTCATTGCAGGTATGTGCTCTACCCACTGGACCTCTACAACGACAGCGCGTATTACGCTTTGACCAAGTTTAAAAAGCAGTTTCTCTATGATGAAATTGAAGCAGAAGTGAGTTCTCGCCGCATTATTTTCGTTAATTATTAATATCAAACATTTGATTTGTTTTACTTATTGCCTCACTTCAACTTTTATGCCTGTTATTCTAAATCCCATTTCTGATTCTTTTTCTATCAGGTGAACTTGTGTTTTGATCAATTTGTGTATAAACTGGCAGATCAAATCTTTGCTTACTATAAAGCAATGGCTGGCAGGTATGAAGCCTCTGTTGGTTTGGGGAGCATTGCATCAGCTATTCATGTTCTTCTGTATGCATAAATTAGTTCCTGAGCTGAAGGATGTGTGATGACATTACAAGAAGTAGACATATCTGGAAACTGATTGTTCATACTCAAACATGATAGCATTAATTCATGGCAAACCTTTGCATAGTATTGCTTCTTACTGAATGATCAATGCTTCTTCAGCAATTAAAAATCAACTGGTTGACTAATATCACTAAAATCTGTTTTACATCCAGGAAACCAGTCTCCTTTACTATCAAAATGGTAGCTGCTTCTAGACTATTTCATCTTTCCACGTATGATTCACATAATTAATTTGGCAATTCACATTGTCCTGATAAATTATTGGTTTTGATTTCTGCTAATGAGCCAATACCTTTCCAATGTAGCTTAACAAGAAATCTTAGATATTGGAAACATTCTTTCCACGACCAAAAAAATCAAGTTTTCAGATTTATATTATGATGATGATTATAGTAATAATATTCCTGACTAACCATCTTTTCATACTAACACTGAATGAACAATATATAGGAAATAATAAGACATAGGTTCTTGTAACCCTACTCAGAAAAGCATTTAAAATTTGTGGAGAGAAAGCAAGAATTGCTTCCATGTCAGTTTCTACCTTCAGCCTTCTTCTGTCTTATTTGTTTCTTCATTATCCGTTAATGCAAGCACTAGATCTTATTATATAGCTGTTCTTTTCACTGACATCTTGAGAATAAGTGAATTGCGGTAGTGAAGAGGCAATCAAGTAAAGATTCTTATGAGTATTTTCCATTTGCAGTGTTTTACTGGATAAGCGCTTCCGGGCTGAATGTAAAAATTATGGGGTGATTATCCCTTACCCACCATCCAATCGCTATGAAACATTGCTCAAACAAAGACATGTCCAGGTACAATTTACTTTTAGCAAATTCTTTGGTGTTTTTTATGGACTGCTCTTTAGGGCAAATTCACACATTAATTTCCCATGGGAAAGTCTGGGGGAATTAGTATGCATGGCATACTCTTCCATGGCTTAGAATACTTGTTTGCAAGTATTTATGTTTTCCAGTGTCACAGCAAAAGGTACATGTGTAATTGCTTCACCTGTGAATCTCTGTATGGCAGAAGGCGTTCTACATAAGAGATATTTTGGGAAAATATAAAAAGTACTCTCAATGTAAGGAAGGAGATAGATAATGGCTAACTCCGTTGCCAGTTTATGTTATAAAAAGTAATGTAGCCCAGGTGAGAAGAAATCTGGGGGAAAATCTTCCAAAGTATTCAAAGAGACATTGCCATAATTAACTCACTATAAATGAAAGGGGGGAATTCCTCCGATATTTCAAGATTTTTGTTGCCCCAGGTGAACATTAAAGATGCCGTATTGGAAGCTGATAGTTTGTGTCCCATTGGTCTTGTTCAGCATCCTGGGGTTTGATACCTCGTGCCAGTCTGAAACCTTAAGCACTCTATTGTTCTGGCTCTGTACTTGATTTTGGCTCTATTTTTAATCACCAATTTCTTGGTTTTATGCTTGTGTCTTTTGCAGCTGCTAGGGAGGTCAATTGACTTGAACAGACTTATCACCCAGCGTATCTCAGCTGCGATGTACAAATCATTAGATCAGGCTATCAGCCGCTTTGAAAGTGAAGATCTGACATCCATAGTGGTAAGTATTGCTCCAAAACAAGGGGGGGATCAAAAGAAATACAGGATTACACAGTATTGCATGTCTAGTACAATTGTATCCATCAATACATTCAATTTATATCTATTAAAGTGTGTTATTATCAGTGTAATAATAAAATAAAAAATACATCTGCAGTATGTATGTTTTTACAGTGAGTCCTAATTTGCTCACAAGTATGTTGAGGTGATGTCAAACCAGTATATAACTTTTGGCAATTGTCTGCATTTAATGATTTTATTTATAGACAAGGAAGAATTATCAGTATTTCTTTCTAATGTGGAGATGTATTTGAATATTAGTAGCTCGGGTTGGTAGTTGGGCTGTTGGTTTGATCTCCAAGCTTGGCGATTTGGTTGCAAACATTTTGTCTCCATTCGGGGGGACATCTTCAATGTGCTTTGAATTGTGCTTCTCTGTCAGAGCGCTGACCTTTAAATACCTTTTTGTATGATGTAAATTGGTGTTGGTGTTATTTGTCCGGATGGTTCTGAGTCATGGTCTGGTTTTGGGCTTTTGGTATATGACTCCTCATATACTGTCATATACCAAACCCAGTGCAGCAACTGTGAAAAGAACTATGAGGGCCAGACAAGAAGAAAACTATCTACCAGATTGCAAGAACACTCCCTGGCTATCAAAAGACACAACCCACTATCCCTCATGTCCAACCACGAAGACTCAGAAGAACACAAGTTTGATCTAACTGGGTTAACAGTTGTAACCCAGGGAGAGAAAGAGAATTCCTCGAAGCCTGGTTCTCCACCAATAAGTCAATAAACAGACACATTGACATCAACCCAATCTACCAACCACTGAGAATGAAAGAACTACTTCAACCACAATCCCGAAGGCAGCATTTAAAACGAACAAGCAGACACCTCACCACACAGCAAAAATCATAGCCCCCCCAAGAAACCAGACCACGTCTCGACAACAACAGCCAGCCAATTAAACAAGCCGAAACCAGACCATGATTCAGAAGCAGCCAAATGAACAAACCATTTGCATCGCACAGACAGTACTTAAACACCAAGGACTATGGCCCAGCAACAACAATCAGCCAATCAAACAGCCTGAAACCAGACCATGATTTGCCAAGCTCAGAGATCAAACAAACAGCCTGTTTCTTTCTAATTATTAAGATTTTCCATACTTCTTAAATATGTGTAAGATTCAAGTTCCCTCTGAAATTGGCAGGATGTTATAAACAACTTGGGTTGGAAAGAAGCAAAAATTGGACTTGATTCTGATTCACAAATGCACTTTATACAAGAGTCCTTGACTTACAACAATTCATTTAGTGACTGTTTGAAGTTACAATAGCACTAAAAAAGTGACCTATGACTATTTTTCACATTTAAGACCGTTACAGCATCTCCATGGTCATGTGATCAGAATTCAGACACTTGACAACTGATATTTATGATGGTTGCAGTGTCCTGGGGTCAAGCGATCACCTTTTGCAACTTTCTGACAAACAAATTCAGCGAAATCACTTAACAACTGTGTTATTCATTTAACCATTGCAATGATTCACAGCTCTGGCAAGAAAGGTCGTAAAATAGGGCAAAATTCATTTAACAACTGTCTCACTTAGCAACAGAAATGTTGGCTGTAAGTCAGAGACTACCTGTATATATTTGTTAATATTTGATTTAATCTAATAATATGGGGTAAATAAACATTGTATATAAGGGATTTCAGTTTTTATCCTGATAAAGCAGATTTTTTTTTCAATGCAGGAACTTGAATGGCTTTTGGAGATCAATCGTTTGACACACAGACTCTTGTGCAACCACATGACTCTGGACAGTTTTGATGCCATGTTCCGCGAGGCCAATCATAATGTGTCCGCTCCTTATGGGCGCATCACGCTGCATGTCTTCTGGGAGCTAAACTTTGATTTTCTACCTAATTACTGCTACAATGGGTCTACTAACAGGTACAAATGAAATGTCAAAATAATATGTTTTGGTCCCCTCACTAAAGACTAGAGATAAATCACTAAGCTGCTAGAGTCCCAAAGGTGCTTTTCATGAGCCAACTGGACTTCCTTTTTTGGGGGGGGGGGAGATGTTTTGCTTCTCATCTAAGAAGCTTTGTCAGCTCTGACTGGATGGTAGGGAATGGAAGGATTTATACTTCTTGAAGACAGCTGGTCATTTGCATTCTTTTAGAGAATCATTGAAGTCACTTGGAGGTTTATCTGTGTCCTCAGGTCATTTAAGTAGTGCAAATGGGTGTGAAGCTTTCTTGGAACTGTTGAAAGGACTGTGTTGTAGACTGGAGATAGATGATGACTTCAACACAGTCCTTTCAGCAGTTGACCTTGAGACACAGGTAAACCTCCAAATGGCTTCAACTACTCTTTAAAAGAATGCAAATGACCAGCTGTCTGCAAGGAGTATAAATCCTTCCATTCCCCATCATGGGATAACTATGACCTGGATGACTGAGAATCTCATAGACATTAAGCTGCTAGGGATAAATAACTGCAATAGTTTTGCATCTCTATGTTTACTGCTCTTCCCAAAAGCTAGAATACATTTCTTAACAAGAAGACTTAGTTGTACAGTGCAACTAATTGCCCAGAGGGACAGTGGTTTTCACCAGATGTCTTCAAGTAGAAGCTGCACAATAATTAGTCTAGGATAATTTAATTTTTAATTATTGCACTGAGTAGGTGTTTGGATTCTGTAGCCTAAATGGCTCCTTTCTATTCCATAGTCTAAACCAGGTTGCATTATATAATGAATTTCATGTAACTGACTAGTATGGATGTAAAAGTGTTAGATGTCTTACTGGAAGATACATCTAAAATAAGTAGTGTTAAATTAGGAAGCAATGTTTAATTGAAACATAGATATTTTGTGTTAATAGTGGCTTGGGATGACTAATACAGCCCTCCTCCTCCTCCAGTTTCACGCACACTTTTTTTGTCTCTTTTTACAAATATTAGATTTGTGCGGACAGCAATTCCATTCACTCAAGAACCCCAGAGAGATAAACCTGCCAATGTTCAGCCGTATTATCTTTATGGCTCAAAGGTGAGTCAAAAATTTGCTATTTCTATATCTCCATACAGCTGATAGGGGAATTTGAAAATTCCTGTGCTCCTAATTTTATGGAATACTTGGCAGGAATAATCAATAGTAGGCAATCCTAATTTTTGACCACTTCAAAATAAAGGAGTTTAAATTTTCCACATTACACCATCTGAAACAGTGCAGCATTGGGTATCAGATAATAACTGTGAACAAGGAAGCTAGTGCATATCTGTAACTCACTATTTATGTATCAGAGCATTTCTGGAGTTTTAAGAGGACAGATGTTCCCCGCCCCCCCCCCCCGGTATATTTCACTGATATCAGTGGTTACCCAGTACGTAAGCCCAAGATGTTATATACAGGTAGTCCTCAACTTACAACCATCCATTTAGTGACCTTTCAAAGTTACAGCATCACTGAAAAAAATGACTTATGACCAGTTTTCATACCTACGATTATTCCAGCATTCTCATGGTCACATGACCAAAATTTGGATGCTTGGCAACTGGCATGCATGAATAATGACGGAGGCCCTGCAATCATCTTTTGTGACCTCTGACAAGCAAAGTTAATAGGAAAGCCAGATTCACATAACAACACTGTTACTAACTGCAGTAATTCACTTAACAACTTTGGCAAGAAAAGGTCATAAGTGGAGCAAAACTCACTTAAACTCACATGGCTTAGCAATAAAAGTTTTGGACTCCATTGCATTTGTAAACAGACATTACAAGACATTGTGCATCAAAACTTTCATGCTGTTTTTAGGAGCAGCTCCCACTGTTAGAGACAGAAGCAACTTTCTAAAATGGACTAAACTTTTCTTTTGGCATCAGAAAATAGTATAGCAGTATCAACCAAGCTCAGACTGCAGGGCTAATATTACAGCTTCGATCCTGTATTGCTAAATTCCCTTTTCATGTCTTTAGATTATCTTTAAATAAAGCTTATGAATTAATGCATTATTGTTTAGTAGCTGTTTGAAATGCCGTTCCTAAAAGAGAAAAAGAATCTGAGCCAAATTGTTTGGATGTGAAGAGGTGGGGGAAAAGAATAAAATATCAGTCATTGCCTGGTGATTATCAACGTATAGTCCTTAACTCTAATTACAATATGTTAGTTGTCTTATTAAATAAATGTTTTGCTTCTCTTATTCTCAGCCGCTCAACATTGCATACAGCCACATTTATAGCTCTTACCGAAACTTTGTGGGACCCCCCCACTTCAAGACAATCTGCCGACTTCTTGGATACCAAGGGATTGCTGTTGTGATGGAAGAATTGTTGAAGATTGTCAAAAGCCTGGTAATGGGGATAAATAAACCCACTGGTTTCATCTTCCTTCTCCTTCTCTTCTTCCTCCTAAAGTTCCTTGTGGTTCCCCAAAATCTGCTCCAGAAACTTGACTGGTGTTCTGGCAAAGATTTGAGGGGAACCGCAAGTGGATCTGGGAAAGAGAAAATGAAAACTCATGTTGTGTGAATAGAAGTTGATTCATGTGTCATTGAATATAGCCTCAAGATGTTAAGGCCCAAGGTTGCAAACTTCTGCTATAATTCTGTAATTATTCTGAGAGATCCCACGATATGGTAAACCTGTGTTCAGAAACCCGTATATCAAATTTATCAGATCAGCACACATAATTTCCCCATCATTAAGATATAGTGATTTCTTTGTAGCAAAAGGAAAAAAGAAAAAATTCTTTTTGCACTGAAATATAACGATATAATAAGTCTGCTTGGGTTTTTTAAGTAGGGTTAGCGTTAGTGTCAACTTTTAAAATTGTTTTCTTATTTTTCTTATTCTATTTTTCTTACTCTTACTATTTTTATTTCCCTAAACAGAATGCATCAGTCCCACCCACTCCTCTCCTAGCAGGCATTCATTTTTTTAAAAAATAGATTTTGGGTTGCAAACATTTGTGATAGGGATAGGGATTCGTTTTCAAAGAAAAATATTTTTAAACAGCTATTTGGATATATTTAATATATTGTAGCCCACTTAAAAGTGATCTCTGTTATGGGTCTGAATATAAATACTCTGAAACAGTTCACAACAAGAATATAGTACTTGTTTGGATCCCAGTTCAAAAACACAATAAGGAGCTTCCAGAGACCAGAAAACTGCTCATCCAGTTGCCAATTTCGATTATCTGTTTTTATTTGGCAAATGTTTCCCTTTGGGTTTTGGAACTTCTGAAGCCTCAGCTTCTTCCTACAAACTTTTGAACTCAGAAGAAGTATCTGGCATTGCTATATCTGTTTACTTTTGTTTAATAAGCCATTATATTTGAGGCTTCCTTCTTCTCTGAACTGGATCAAGATTACTGGCAACTACATAAATTGGCTGAAGAGAGTTAAGATTTGCAGCTGCAGGCCACTTTATAAAACTGAAGCTGCTTTGAATGTTGAGTCTACTTCCCAGAGCTGACATTCATCTCCAATTGCTTCTGATAGTTGCAAGGAACCATCCTTCAGTATGTGAAGACCTTGATAGAGGTGATGCCGAAGATTTGCCGCCTGCCAAGGCATGAGTATGGATCTCCAGGTCAGTACTGTGAAATTAGTAAATCTGGAGAAATTTCCTGACAGAATAATTAATCGGTGGAATGGCTTGCGTCCAGAAGTTGTGGTGCTTCAACACTGGAGGTTTTTAATAAGAGATTGGACAACCATTTGTCTGAAATGGTATTGGGTTTCCTGCTTAAGCAGGGGGTTGGACTAGAAGACCCCCAAAGTCCCTTCCAACTCTGTTATTCTGTTAATTCTTATTTGTTTATCACTTTTGGGTATTCCTGTTCTTTGCCTAAAATCATCAGCATAACTTATTTTGAATTATACTATTTTAAAGTTTTCATTGTACTACCCATTTCATTTTATCTACTGTACATGTCTGCAGCAATTTTCTCTGGTCTCAATTTGTGCTTTAGACGTGAAGAAATATATTCTAAAAATTAACATTCCAGGTTTAATTTAGCAACTAACTGAGAATTGTAAAAACAACCTAGTTACTGTGTAAGAATCACTGTAGAAAGGTAGAGTTGAGCCCAGTGCAAGAATCCAAATTAAGGCATCCCAGATATGCCAATAACTTATCTGGGCTGTTATTTCCACTGACAAACTTCCTATCAGGATTTTTTTCTAACATTAAATCAGATTCAGTTTTTGTGGAAATTAAACTACTATGCTTCCTGAACAACAGAATGACATTTTTGAAATTCTGCAATATGTTATCCTTTCAAATATTTGAAAATAAGACCCGGTCTTATTTTTTTCCCCCTCCAAAAGAGGCACCAGGTCTTATTTGGGGGGGGGGTATCTTTTCCATGGTCTCACCTTGCAGCAGCACCGACAGCCCCGCCCAGCCGGCCCACTTCTTCTGTGGCCAATCGCTGCTGCTTCCATTTTAATTTCAGGAAAAGCTTCTGCAGCCGAGAACTGAACTCTGGATTGATGCGTGTGGTGCCCCCTTCCCGGCGCACATCAATCCGGAGCTCAGTTCTCAGCTGCAGAGGCCTTTCCTGAAGGCCTGTGACAGCAAAATGGAGGCTGGAGGCAATGTGCACGAGCAGCGGCAAGTGGCCACAGAAGAAATGGGCCAATGAGGTGAGGCAGCTGACTGAGCATGAGAGGCCTGGCTGCAATGATAAGCGGGTGCGGAGTGTGTGGGGTAGCTCCACCCGCACTCCAGCTTGATTTTTAGGTGTGAGCCTCACCCCAAAACTAGGGCTTATTTTGGGGGTGGGTCTTATATTAGGCCAACCCCCCAAAATCAAGCTATTTTTGTGGTATGTCTTATTTTTGAGGAAATACGGTAGTTTATCCACTCCAATTCTTTGTCAAGGTTAAATTTTCACAGCTCCTACAGTTTCTTTTCTTAGGACTTAGTTTCCAGTCCCGCGATTGTCTTCTATGTGCTACTGTAAACCCATTCCAGTTATTCTGAATCCTTAAAATATGATTCTTAGAACGGGATACAGTATTTAAAATGGAATCCAATCAAAGCAGAAGAAAGTGGAACAGTTACTTTCCATGATTTGGAAAATATATTTTTTTTCTTTTGATGCGGTCTAAAAATTGCCTTTGCTTTTTTTTACAGCTGTTTGCAATCAGCTGCTATTACAAGATCTTTTTTACAAATACTGTTACCAAGCTAAGAATCCCCATCCTGTACTTGTGCGCTGGTTTCTTAGTGAAGAGTTTTCTACTTGTCTCTGTTAAATGTATTTATTTTACTCACCCACATTGTTTTAATTGTATTACCCATTAACAAAATCTCAGGCCCCACCTCTTCCCAGTTACATCTGCCCATTGCATTTGATATGCTTCAGAGAGAGCATGATTCAGATCGTTCTGCTAGGAACTTAGGCCTGGCAGGTCCTATGAGGTGGGCCTGGATAAGTCCCCAGGTGGCCTCAACGGCTCTCAGAGAGCAAATGACCACCCTTCAGAGTGCTAATAAGCAGGTGACTGCAAAAAATATAAATCCTTTCATTCCCCACCATTCAGTTAGAACTGAAGAAGCTTCTTGGATGAGAAATGAAACGTTTTCAAGAAAAAACTGAGGAAGCCCAGTTGCCTTTTGAAAAAGCACCTTTGGGTCAGCTACTTTGTAGTTCTATTTATATCTTGCTTTTCCCCAGGAATCCTGGAGTTTTTCCATCACCAGCTGAAGGACATAATTGAATATGCAGAACTAAAGACTGATGTATTTCAAAGTCTGAGGGAAGTGGGTAATGCCATTCTTTTCTGCCTTCTCATAGAACAGGCCTTGGTGAGTTAAAATGAATTATTGGGGAAAATAATTGGGCTTAAATCATTGTATGTGAAACAAAGGAAAAAACAAACGAGTCTGTATTCAATTAGATGTCAGTATAGAACTTCTTAGTTCAGGAACTCCTACATTCCCAGTCCTGCACAGCGGCCTTCTTCAACCTGGATGCCATGCAGATATGTGGATGTCAAATCCCAGAATTTACAATAGCAATGGCCATGTTGCTTGGGATATTCAGTGAGCTGAAGCCCACACAGCCAGAAAGGTCCCGGATTGAAAAGGATGCTAGAGCTTGCTATTACTTGTCACAGTTCTCTTCAGCGGCTTGCTAAAGCCTGGCAGAATGAAGTACAGAGACAAACACAAAAGCAAAAGTGCTTGTCCATATTAATGCACTCTGAGTACCTAAAGACAATTCCGATGAGCTGATTTTATTTATTTACTTACTTTTCCATTTCTTATTGCAAAAAAACCACAGTTGCCTTCAGGCTTCATTGCAGATTGTGATCAACTGCATCTCTAACCAACCACAATAGTATCAAAATAATAACATGTGCACCTTGATAACATGATGTTTGTGCTTCATTTTTTAAATGTGCAGTGAGCCCTTACCTATCAGTCCCAGTTGAGGTGTAGCAGTGATGGTTGTAGTGCATCTTGTTAATTTTGCATAAAATTGCTCTTAATATCTGCAAAGACAACTTGACTCATCAAGTTAGCACCCAATATTGCTTCCCACATACCTGGGATAGCATCCAGCTCCAAATTAAAAAAAACTGATGTATATTTTGTCAGAATATGTATCTTAATAACCAATGAAGGAATTTGCTATATAGCTTAGAGATGTTCTGAGTTGTAGTTCGGCAAGTTCTGGAGTGCCACAGGTTGCTTACCCTGTACCAGTTTATAACTCTCTGATATTTCCCTTCTTCCATTAAGATGAAAAACATATTTACCAATTTTAAAGATATGATTTCAAGAGGTCATGCCTATTCTTCTTGTTGCTGGGACAATCCTTCTAATTTGCATAGCATTAAAACTATACTTGAAAGCTCAGAATAGGTTCTCCCTTTTATTGGACATGTTGTTTTTTGAATTGCTTAATAATAGCACATTGTTTATTGTGACAATACTGTAGTGCCAATAATTTGCAGATTGCCAAAGGTGGAATGGAGGTAAGCATTCTGAATCATATGCCAAGAATAATCCTCTGGTCTGGAAGAAAGAAACCATATTTCTTGTATCCATAACTAAATTATCTAATTTCCCTGACAGTTTTCAGTTCTTAAATGAAGAAGGTGGCATTTAAAATAATTTCTTTGGGTTTTTTTATGATCACAAAGCTAGGCACCCTGCATGCAGAATTTATTTTACTGAGTACATTGTATCACTTATGAATGTTTCTTCATTGAGGCCCTGCTAATAACAGGGTGCTGCATCAAGCAGATAAAACCTTCCCTCTGTGTTGGACTTCCAAAGAATGAAGTTGAACATCCCAGTTCTGATGTGGCCTTTTTTATAAAATAGGAAACAGTGATATGTAATTATATGATGCATTACTTACCATAAAATATTGCAGTAAAAGTTAAGGCAACAACTCCTTAAGACTCCTCTACAAAAAATGTACATAAAATTACATTCTGTAAATCACTGAGGCTTGAATAAGGGACCGGTGCTCATGTTTTGGTCTATATAAAGTGTGGCTGGGAATTGGAGAATTGATCACAACGTTCCAAATGCGTCTTCACACAAGGGTGTATCAAAACCGCCTCCTTTTGCAGTGTCTTGCTTCTTGCATGCAGCTATCATGGCTTACTTTGTTGCTATACCGCCATGTAGAGTCATGCAGAATTTGCTGCAATCATTACTCAAGTCTCCACCAACATTCCTGCTTCCGAGGTCTTGCCTCTTTGTGTGTCTGCAGTTTAGATTAACTCTGGATCTCTGTATGTGTTTTTAAATTTCTTCTCATTTTGTGGTTCCTCTCTCAGCCTCTTCCAGCTCAGTTCTAAGTATGGCTACTTGGAAATAAGTTTGACCTGAAATCAGTGGGGCTTTATTCCCAGGAAAATAGACAACTTACATCACAGAGTCGCTTTTTAGAGTGGTCCATACCAAGAAACGTGCAGCGAATTAATGAAACTTAGGTTTGAATATATATAGATGGATAGAACAGCTGTATTATCCACTGTATACTTAGAGCCTGAAGGCCAATCAAGATCTCCCATGTTTTTAAAAGTAAGAGCAGTTCCTAAAGATTTGAATCTGGCCTATGTCTGTATGAGCAGGAGGTTGATCCTTCCTCTGTGCCATCCTGTATTTTTGCCCATTTGACTTGTAAGGAACAGATAAGTCTTCCTTCCCTGTAAGTACAGTCTTGAACCAAATGTCATGCAGCTCTTGTGGCTGCTTTCAGATGAAAAACACAGCAACAACAAAGAAGCCCAACATAGAAGATCTTGTGTTGAATCAACTTTGGCACCCAGTCTGGTTCATATTCTTCTTCCTGTAGTTTGGATCTCTTATTTACTACCATTTGATTCCAAATGAAGTTGATTAAAAAAAAGAAGATACCTCAGGAAGTCAGACTCTGTTGAGTGATGCCAAGGAGTCATTTTATGAGTACATCAGAGTGGGCGGTACCAGAATTCTCAGACCCTCTTTTTTATATTTTTAGGCATTTTCCTGTAATCACAGGGCCCATAGGCTGCTAACAACTTGATTAGAAGTTACAAAATGGTTTGCAACATTATTCCAAATACTCTGTGCCCAGATGTTAGATCAGCCTTTCTAACCTCCAAACTCAGACTGTACGTCTATCAGACCGATCATTGTCCCACTACCATCAGTGGCCAAGGAAGGCTCTGTGAAAAAGTTACCTTGCTACTTTCCATCTTGGTTTTTTTTTCAGTTTACCAAATGTTGAATCTTTGTTGATGCACACTTATAATTAACATAGCCAAAAATGACCAGATTTTCATTTTTTTTCTTTAAAAGACAAGTTAACAACCCTACTATATAAATTTAATTTATAATATTGTCATACTACTTTTCAAGGTAAAGTCTTATCAAAATAGGTTACAGTATAATGTAAGCACATTTCCTCATAAACCTAGGTTCCGGCTTATTGCTTGAACATAGTGGCTTAAATGCAACTAGTTTCTATCCCATAATGTAATACACTGTGACTTACACACTGTAAGTTTTTGTAATGGGGATGCTCAGTACCAGGTACAGATGTTCAATCATAATTAAAGTCGCGGCCTAGTAGAAAACCTGAAAGTCTGGTATATTCTGGAGTTTTTTCTGTTAGTGCAAGACATACTACATGTTTTGTCACTGAAATAGGATGAAATTTTCAGGGTGTCTTTATAGTTCATATTTAAACAAATCACCCAGAGAATTCTTAAGACTGATTTTAAAAAAGCAATTGTGAGTGGACAAATCAATTAAATATGTCTGTGAGCAACCTATATGTGAATACACCTATGTGGAATAATGTAACCACCTCAAGATACATCCAACACAGACCCTCATGGTCCTTGGCAGTGCCTGACAACTTCAGATTACACAAAGGAGGAGGAGCTTGGTTAATTATCAGCAGCCCTTATTACAGTTTTATGGAGAGTACATCATTCAGCAGCAGGGATCAAGAAATCCTACCGCTGAATCAGAAGAAGTAACAAAGCAGAAGCTACAATTTTTAAAACAAGATTATCTTTATTATAAACTTACTTTTGACACAAGTTATGTGTCTGTTGTCCTGGATATTGAGCTAGAATTAAATAGCCTTCTGATCACTATGCCCTTCCCAGTTTGGTTGACAGCTAAACAGTCAATTCTTAGGTAGTTTTTAACACCTTTTATTTTTCTTCCTCCTGCCTCAGTCCCAGGAAGAAGTGTGTGATTTGCTGCATGCTGCTCCCTTCCAAAATATTTTGCCCAGGGTCTACATCAAAGGTAAGAAGTGGAGAGATGCACAGATATCAGTCATTATTCCCTAGCTGGGTAGTAGCTACGAAGTTACACATACTTCAGCTTTCAAAAAATCTTAGATGTAGTTAGCTGTTCATTGCCTTCATTGGACTAGGGGTCCTCCTGGCCAATCCACAAGAAAGGGCACCCTGTAAACAAAGCAAGATGTTTGTGTTAAAAACAAGACCCTCTTACAAGTGTATTTGGTGTCAGTTATAAATAGAGACCCGTCTTCACAATTCATTTCCACGATTTTATGTCATACTTGTCCCAGAGTTGGATAATGGTTGGGAGATGACTCTGAAATGCTAGTTTTTTTTTCTTTTTGCTTTCTCATTTCACTGTTTGCTGCTCGCTTAACAGAAGGAGAACGCTTGGAGGTACGCATGAAGCGTCTCGAAGCCAAATATGCCCCACTTCACCTGGTTCCCTTAATAGAGAGGCTGGGAACTCCTCAGGTAAGGATGACATTGAAACCCATATTGACTGGGTGCCACAATACGTCACCCAGCCCTGATTCTCTCTCCCCCATCCCCCATCCCTTGACTGCCCTGGATCTCAGGATGCCTTTCTGGTTTTGTTGCCTGGATTTCAACTGTACATCCCAGAATATTTGTAGAAATATCACTTGTGACCGAACAAAATTAGTGAAATTCAATGTGGTTCTTATGTAGTTGTGTCCCCCATAATCACCATCTGCCTCAGAGACAGTTTGTCATTATTGGCCTGAATTGGAATTATTTGTTGTTGGTTTTTGTTGTTGTTCACATGAATGTCAGGCAAGACATTTCTTGTTTCTGTAAGTGGACCCTGACGTTTCAAAGTAGTCATGGACTCCTACTTTATCCTACACCCCCGGCTCCAATTTTTTTCAGAGAGAAATCCTATATAATCAGACCTACTTAGTGCAGATCACAGGGTTCGTATGCATCTATATTACCATGGAGTATAAATCCTAGATTTTTCTATCTGACCTTTTTGAACTAACAGACTGTTACAGACTGTTCCCCGTTCTTGACCCAAGCTTCAGTGTTGGAGATAGAATGTCTCTGTAATAAAAAATGGAGATAGCCATATTCTGCCTTGTGAGCTTCAGCACTGAGATGGGTGAACATAGCATTTCAGAAGATTTGGTACTACGCCAGTGGTTCTCAACCTTTTTAATGCCGCGACCCCAACCGGTCGTAAGTCGATGACTACCCAACCGGTCGTAAGTCGAGGACTTTCCCTGCCCGGGAGCGCCGCGCATGCATGGTTCCGCCCCCTGTGCCGGCCGAGGCGTAGCTGGCAAGCGGCAGAGACGGAGCAGGCCGACCACCAGCTGGCCCAGCCCAAGGGAGGTAAGGCACCCGCCGGAAAAGGGGGGAAAAATGGCGGACAAAAAAAATGGCAGACAGCCTTGCTTGGCGACCCCCATGAAATGGTCGATCGACCCCAAATGGGGTCCCGACCCACAGGTTGAGAACCACTGTACTACGCAAACCCAAGTAGACTTTTCAATTTGCCTTCTCATCCCCTGCTCTTATCTCCTTCCTTTTTGCAGCCAAAGAGAGACATGACAGTTCATGTTTTACCACTTATTGATTGTCATTACAAATGTGACGTTAAGCATTCTACAAATTTTATTAGATTGTTTAAGTATGTGTTTAATGAAACTTTTAAACCACTGTCATTGGTCCATATGTACCCCAAAACATAGCCATTGAATCCTGTTTGAGGTTAAATCTTCATCCCAACTATCAGGAGAAGGAAAAGGTGAAGAGTGGGACGTGCTTCTATATCAAGACATTTTCTTAGTGTACCATTCACAAGAATCTGCAATCAATCCTGGCATTCTGATGACAACACATTTTGACATTTGATTACTTGTCTCCCTTTCAAGCACACATACACAGGCATACAGGGCCATTCTACATTTTTGAATACATATTTAAAATAGCCAGTCTGGACTGGTTGCAATTCCAGAAATGTTGGGTTTTCTCCCTGCTTTTATATTCTGTGGCTTGGCTCACTTGCATGAGTTATTTAATCTTTGTGCTTGGCACAGCCCTTTTTTTGCTACACACCTGCTCTTTGTTTGTTGTTCTTTTTAGAGGACTTGGTCTTAAAGCTATCAGCTATACTACTGTTTTTTTCCTTTTATGATTACGACCTTTAAAACCACTGAGATGTTGACACTTAATTTAAAAAAGACACAATACCAGTATAGTACAGGCTATGTGTCTGTCTTATGACTCCCAGTATTCCAATGTTTGTTCTGGATCACAAAATTTAAATATAAATTCATTTCATGGGCTCATTTTGAACTGATCCTTGTGGAGGACTAAATAAAGAAATACAAGGAAGTTTGTGTTTGCCTGTTCCAACCTAGCCGCCTCCAAATGTGTAAGACAGCAACTCGGAATCCTCAGATATCATGCTGGTAGTTGCTGTCACTACAAGATGGAGGAAGACAGCCTGTGCTTGGGGGCTTCTCTGTATGCAGTGCTTTGCTCTTTGTCTGACTTCCATATAACCAAGTCTCAGTTGATCAGTTGTCTCAGAACAGCAATCCAGATGAAATGAATGACTTCCATTGCTCCTGTTGATTTCACTGAGAGATTTGTAAGCCTCTATTAACTGCAGTCTGTGGCACACAAGAACATTTAATTAAACATTTAATTTAGAGTCAACCTAAATGTGACATGGTGGGAAATCCAAAATTAGAATTTCTTCTAAAAAAAATTAAAAACTTCATCAGAGTCCCATATCAAGTGAGGTAACTTGCTCAGCCTTTGAACCCTTTTTAAAATCTTCATAACTAATCTGAAGCTCCATGAACTGCTAACAGTTAACAGCAACAAACCCCACAGCAGATTCCAATTAGAAATATTCCTCATCCAATTATCATCCTTGATTTTACACTACACCTTAAAGATACAATTTGTTCAGTCTTCTTATACATTCTGTGGATGTACAGATTGCTCCTGGTGATTTAAATTCAACTGAATCAGTTCAGATTGATTAATACTGTAAAAACACAAAAGTTCATGGCTGAAGTTAAATCTGTTTGGATACCTGTAATACAATTATTCAAATTGGATCAGCTATTCTATTTGGAAAGTCAAGTCAAACATAAATTCTACTGATTGAATGTTGGAATTTAATATTTGCTAATTTCCTAATACACCTTACTCATTTTTCAAATAACTCAGGGTTACCAAAACTGCTGGAACTTGTCCAGGCAGTTGACAGAAGTCAAAAACTGACTTGAAAGTGCATGTGCACATACATAGACACCTCTAGTCACTAGTCAAAATCTTAATATATCATCAGATACTCCCAAATCATTTACCACTATTGACTTGAAATGTTTCCATCTTAGTATAAATAGTAAGAATATTTTGAGACATTGAATAACCCAACATTAAAAACATAATAGAATATTGTGCAATCTGTTGTTTTTACCTGAATATCATTTTATGGCCAAACAGCTTGAACAAACTAATACAGTTTGACTCAAGTTGTGCTGATAGATATATCTGTAATATTTTCTTAAAGAACTAAATCGTTGTACATTTTTTTTCCTTTCAGGCCATTATTTATCCTTTCATTACAATCAGTTCACATATATATCTATCACAGTAATTCTCACCACCAAACAAACCCAGTTAGAAAGATCAGGTAGAATTGATTTCTATAGGAAGTTCCCAGTTCACAAATACATATTGCACTGTCAGCTGTCTCACATCCAGCATGAAAGTGGTACTTTTAGAGATGATAAAAATATAAACCAGTACAGAGGGAGATGTGTTGATGGTGATGTCAGCTGATTGTTCCTAACACAGCAAGCCTTGGGCCTTCTTGTTCTTAGATTGTTTGCTTCTGAGTTACACAGATAATAATGTCTGTGGGGAAGCTATCCATATTTCCATGGGATCCCACTGAGTTTTTCACCACCCAGCTCCTTCTATTCCTAGATTAATATCTCCATTTGAGTTGTGTCACATCATACCCTTCCTCTGAAGTGCAGATAAGCATTCCTTAATATTCAAGCATACTGTATGCCCAATTGAGAACCATGTATACCTCAGCATTTTTTTATGGAAACCCCCAGAGGAATAGGGGTGAAACAATGTAGTTCTAAAGGATATGTCATATTAGTCTCAAGAAAACAATAACATATTTTTCTTTAATTGTATTGTTAATTTTAGGAAAGGTCTCAGATATAGAATATATACATTTTACATACAATAATTTGATTTGCATCTCTTTGCATTTTTTCTAAAGTTAATTTTTCCCTTTGGAATGTTCTTATAACTCTAATTATTTATTTATTTATTTATTTATTTATTTATTTATTTTATACACCACACCATTGAAAGGGACTCAATAGATTAGATAACAGCAGAACATCTAATCTCAGGTTTGCTACGTGAAACAAATATGGCCTTAGATTTTGCTAATCACTCTTTGGAACTATTGAGAAACATTGTGTTGCTATTGATACTAAATGAATATAATCTGCATTAAAATTATTAGAAAAGACTTGGAGCAGAAAAGAAGAGACTGAAATACTTAAGTTAGTATAATTCCCACTGAGCTTACTGGGAAATTTCCTGAGAGAAAATCAGTGTAAGATTTCAATATAAGAATCTTCAACATGCAAAAGAAGTAGCAGAAATATAGACTGGGAATTATTTTCAGGGATTCCCAATATGGGCTGATTTGCATATATTGATTTACTCCTTGGTAAAGTGCATCTATATTCATAGTTTTCTATACCATCTTTTAGCTTTCAGTGCCTAATGGTTTAAAAATGGATTGATCCATTACTATCAATACGCATATTAGATGTTTTACTTTAGATTTCAACTAGAAGTAATGGGTAACTCCTACCTTAATAGGAATTTTTTTGAACATAAAAGATAAACAGTACAGAAGTAACTCAACATGTATTAATGAAGGTGCCTTAGCATTTTTGTGAAGCAAATAGATAAAGTCCATCCAGCTGTGCTCTCTTGTGGTCACAACTGCATTATCAAAGGACTGAAATGGCCTAGCTATGTGATGGCTGAAGTACCTTTAGTGGTTCACTTTGCTAATCCATTTCATTCTGCCATCCTGCCTCTCATTTCTATGCTGCATATCTGTATTTTCATTGTGCTGCTCTTTCAAATGAAAGCGTAGAAAATTGACAACTGCCATTCTCCAGGCAATAGTACCCATGTTTCCCCGAACATAAGGCCTACCCCAGTGGTGGGATTTAAATATGTGAACAACCGGTTCTCTGTGTGGACGCTGCTTCTGGAAGTCCATTCTGGACCTGGGCAACACAAAATTAGCTACTGGTTCTGCCAAAGTACTGCGAACCGGCTGAATCCCACCACTGGCTTACCCCAAAAATAAGCCCTAGCTTGATTTTGGGGGGTGGGTCTAATATAAGCCCTACCCTAAAAATAAGCCTTAGTTTGGGGGTGAGGCAAATACCTAAAAATCAAGCTGGGGTGGGGGTGTGGATCTGCCCCACCTGCCCCACACCCACTTACCTTGCATCCAGGCCTCTCCTCCTTGGTCCACTTCTTCTGAGGCATCTTCTGCAGCCAGGCCTGCATTTCTCAGTCACAGGCCTTTCCAGAAGGCCTGTGCAGCCAAGAACTGAGCTATTGATTCAATCCATAGCTCAGTTCTGCAAGACCTCTGCAGCCAAAGACCGAGCTATGGATGAATCTATAGCTTGGTACTTGGCTGCAGTGGCCTTCCGACTGCAAAATACAGGCCGGAATGCAGCTGCAGAATGAAGCTGCTCCTTCAGCCCCAGAAGAAGTGGACCTGCTTGGCGAGGCTGTTGGTGCTGGAGGTAAGTAAGACATCCTCCGAAAATAAGACCTGGTGCCTCTTTATATTAAATATATAAATAAATAAGACCCGGTCTTATTTTCGGGGAAACACGGTATATATAGCCCTCATTCATTTCTGCATGCAAATGATTTACACTTTTTAGAGTTCCAAAAATGTTGAATTATTGATATTGTAAAAAATTATTTTTACTATATTTTACCACTACTTCTGAATTCTACAAAATTGGGTGGGAGAAGAATTTTTTTTCTATAAAATTGACTTTTCAGATCAAAGCAGAGAAAAATAATTGTTCTTATATTATCTCAAAAATGCTTATTCTCTTATCATCATGACTAAAATACACAATGAAAAATTATCAAAATAGTGACATTTTTTTTCTAGGCTCTCTTTATTATCTGCCACATTTTAAGTTTTACATGAATTTTGCATTATAGATAATCAATATTAAATTTAAGCATGTAATCAGATATGTAAGATCATCCTAAAGAGGAAATGCAAATTCACATAGGCATGCAGATCTGGATTAATAATGTATAATAAGCAGATACTGTTAATATATATAATAAATGCACATCTAAAATACATGGTCTTATGCAAATTATACTTCATAGAAGTTAAATATTCACTACAGTAAGAAAACATTATTGCAAACATATATTTCACTGTCAGGAATTCAATTTGCAGGAACAATACCCTGTGCAGAAAATTATTTTTTTTAAAAAAATCCTAATAGAGAAGCAAATTTTGGCTCTTTCCAAAATGTCATTTCATTTGAAGAATACCAGTAAAGTAATAAATATTTGGGGAAAATACACAAAGATATACGTATTAGAAAGCAATTTCCTTAAACTAAACAGCAAATCAGCTCAGTGTTCTCAGGCAAAATTTACTAGATTTTAATTCAATCTAAGCAGACTAAGCCCTTTTTTAAACAGATTTAAGAACAGGTTCCAAACTTTATTGGAGGTCTGGGTGGGGAGATCACTCTGGGAATTCTGGGAGAAATTGGTATCTCATAATAGAACTTTCCTTTCTCATCAGCAAATAGCCATAGCCCGTGAAGGAGACTTGCTGACCAAGGAGAGGTTGTGCTGTGGGCTGTCCATGTTTGAAGTTATCCTGACCCGCATTCGGAGCTACCTCCAAGACCCCATCTGGCGTGGGCCTCCCCCAACCAATGGCGTCATGCATGTTGATGAATGTGTTGAATTTCACCGGCTCTGGAGCGCCATGCAGTTTGTGTACTGCATTCCAGTTGGAACAAATGAATTCACTGCTGAGTGAGTAGGCCTGTGTTGAAGGCTATATCCATTCTGCAAAGAGCTGAGATTTTATGACATGTAAATTTATGCTAGTGACTCGATTCCGTATCTTTGAGGCTAGTCCTGAATGAAGGCCATATGGCTGTCTTTTTGTTGTATGAACTTCTCAGAATATATTATTTCTTCATAGAATCAAGCAAGATGATTTCCAACTCTTTCCATCATTTCCAAATAATGTCTTCCCTATTCCTTTTTATTCTAGACAGTGCTTTGGAGATGGCTTGAACTGGGCTGGCTGCTCAGTCATAGTTCTTCTGGGGCAACAGCGTCGTTTTGACCTTTTTGACTTCTGCTATCATCTCTTAAAAGTGCAGAGACAGGATGGGAAGGATGAAATCATAAAGAATGTGGTAAGTCTGAGAGGACTTGGATGCCATGTGTAGGGTTTGTTCCACTAGCTGACTGCACACTCTATACATGGAGCATTGGTGGTTCCCCAGAGTTTAAATAGATTTTTTACATATCCCAGGTGGAAACTTGAAAATAGTTTGCTGTCAAACCTCAGAACTTTTGCATGCACTGAATCTGTTTCAGCGAGATGACTTTCTGGCCAGGAAGATCCAAATTTCTGAACCTTTGACATTCTTTGTGCAAAGCATCTGCTATATCACTAAGCCATGGATTTCTCCTGAAATTATATTTTTTATTCTAAAGAGTTCAGACATTTGTCTACCAGATTAGCACAACTTGTATTTTGGGGATTTTGCATTTTTATGTAGGAGAATTATATAAAGGAACAGTAAATAGCTCTTCCCAACTGAACACAGTGATGTTTGATGTGGATACTTTGTATATGCATAAAATAAATTCAGGGCCTGCTGACCTTTATTAGCAAACAATTGTGTACTTTTGCCTCTATGGTAGTGAGGCAAGGAGAAAGAGGAAAAGAAGGACTCAAGGAAGTCAATAATTTAACAAATATAGCTCCACTTGTACATACATTTAATAAAATTTAAGCAAATGAGTTATCTTTTAGCTCCTTTGTGGAAGTATGTAAAGAGATGTTATATTTATGATGCCTTAGGAATAGGGGAGTTTGAAACATTTTTTTTTCCATTTAGAGGTAGGAGAGAACTATTCTAAATATTTAACCAGTAGTTTTGTTGATTCTTTTGACAACAGGGTGGCTATAAAAATAGTAGAGATGGTGTTCATGTTTCCTTATTCCATTTTTGTTTTAATCTCCAGCCACTTAAGAAAATGGCTGACAGGATCAGGAAGTACCAAATTCTGAACAATGAGATTTTTGCCATCCTGAACAAATACATGAAATCGGTGGAAACAGACAGTTCAACAGTCGAGCATGTGCGCTGCTTCCAACCCCCCATCCATCAGTCCTTGGCGACAACATGTTAGGCTTTCAGCCTTGGAAATACAGTGTGAAGATTTGTGACTTTCCATTGGATATTGGTGAGAAAGAAGTGGTTGGACTCCAGCTGTTGGAAGCCAAACAGCTGCAAACACAGGTCCCGCAGCAAAGCAGACATGGATGGATCCAGTACACAAAGATGCATTTCCTAGAAGACTCATTTGAATGCATGTTCTTCTATATCTTTCTGGCTGGCTTTACCTATAGTGTTGAAACTGTGGTGAGAAGAAGCAGAAAGTGGTTTCCTCCTGAAGTTTCTTTTATTTTCATGACAACCCATAATCATCTGATCAAGCACAAAAATCTGCAGTCTTTAAATGGTCATTATTTTTAAGATTCCAGTAAAGAAGCCCACATTTCAAAATGTTGCAAGTCTTGGTGCACACTAAACAATAGTTTTCCTTGATAACTTAGTTTTGTGGTATAAGCGCTTAAACATTTTGAAATAATGAGTTTCTCCCATTGCAGGTGATACAGAAAAAACATCCTAGTGTTTTAGAATTGCATAGAATTGTCTACTTGGAATGAACAGGTTTTTGCTGTAATTGTTATCTCGCCTTCTAGATTTACTTTGCTAAACTAAATTTGGAATTAAGTTTACAGTGGAATATTAACAAATTTTCTCAGTTTTTGCATTGGCTGACCATGCTATGGAGAAGGGAAAACAAAGTGATGCTTTCTTTTCAATCTCTTTCTTGACATGAATACATCTGAGCTAATATTTGTTTCTTACTGTTAGAATGACAGACAGTCATTGTCTATGTGTGATAAACATTGTAATGGCCTCCAGCCCTTAGTGAAGTTAGCAGCCCACATCATTTTCGATGGTTGATTGGAAATGGGGTTCATATTTTGAGTTGAGCAACTTTTTCTCTTTGGAATGCTTTTAGTCGAAGAATGAGATTGTTATATTTCTGTATTCCTGAAAAATGGTAATCTATGGTAATTCAAGATTATAGATCCATATTTAGTAATTGAAAGGAAATGCTCTTAAGAATACATGCAACAAAATCTTTGTTCTAAGCAAGAGCTTGCCTTTCTTTAATATGTATGGTTTCAGTGACATATGAATTTCCAATAGCTGATTTAAAAAATGAATAAGCTTATAGAATGAAGGGGAGGGATAATTTCAGAACACATATGTGCTCTTCTTCATAATAGACCTCTTACTTTCTTCATCCAGGAGATAAATCCATGTAATTTGAATGAGACACATAGTCAGGAAAAATTAAGTCAGGCATTCCATAACAGATATGTATAGGAGAACGTACGCCTTAAAGAGACAAGATCGGGCAAGAATGATGAAAGAAACAGAACTATTAAGTTAGTCACAATTCTTCCTATCAGGTGAGAAGATCTTTGTGTTTCTAAATATGACAGTAAAATAGATTCTGAGGATAAAAGCTACCCAGTTTAGCAAGTCTAATTACCCAAGCAGAACTAGTTTAATTACCAAAACCCGACCATGTAGCAGGTCATGAAAGGAAAGGGAGGATCTCTTAAGACCTTAAGAGAATAATTCATTTCTGAGTTCTTTTGATATACTCCTAGGGACTTGATAAAATTCATCAAGCAAATTCTCCTGTAATTCTGCAGGCAAAAAGAGGAATTTTAGAATGAAGTTCTCTAACATTTCAGTTGTTCAGATTAATTTTCTATAAAGAAAATACAAGTTGCTCACAGTTTCAAAATTAAGGGTAAAAAATATTAAAGATTTGGACAGTTTTTCTTGTTTGTTGAGAACTACAAGGGTACAGTGCATTAAAAAGCTCCTTTATGTAAATGAATGACAGTATGCAAGACAATAATTGTCTTCTATTGATCTCATGGCGGTTCAATCATTAGAACATCTTGGTAATTTGTTGCTGGTGCCACTTTAAGGTAATGATCTGTGAAATTCTTAGAGAGGAGATGTTGGTAGAGGTCTTTACCTGTTCTTTAGTCTGCAGAAAATAAAGACAGGCTTTTCCACTGTTGGATGTTTCCCAACAGTTCCTGCCTCTTCCATAACAATTGGCTTTTCATCTTATCTTGTTCAAGACTAATTTTGCCAAATTTGCAGCCCTCCAAAATTTTGGCCCCACCCCTGATGGGAAGAAGCCAAAGGGGGAATCTAGCTAAGATTTTTTTCCCCATCATTTAGATTTTAGAAATTTTCATCTGTGCTTTTTCTTCTTTATCATACAGTAAATGCATATTTAATTACCCTTCATCACAAGTGTTATTAAACCAGAATTACTAACTTTTTTCTGTTTGATAAATATACAAAAAAAAATAGCTTAATGTTCTCTATTTTCAATCTTGGAAGAACATTATGTCCTAAGCAACAGCAGCAGCATAACATTATTAGTATTAAGTATGTGGCCTTTCTTAAATCCCTCCTTTCCACTGAAGATTTACGTCTTTTCATAAAAGAAGTTGATGGAATATTGTTTCACATATCATATCTGTTTCCTATGTATAACTACTAAGGCAGCCATTCAAGTGGTAAGATATTTTTCAAGCTTTTTTCATGCAACAGAAAACCATGATATCAGCAACACTAAGCCCCCTATCCAAGAGCATCAGAGCAGATATTCAGATATACAGTTTGCTTATTTATACAAAGGAGATATTCACCTAATCATACATAGTTTGCTTTTCACACGAGCTCAAACCTTGTCACGCCAGATTCCAGGCTGAATTGAAGTCAACATGTGTGAAAACTTTGTGTGCAAATGTCTGATTTAGTGTAATATCTCAGGTGTGATGCTGAAACTGGGTTTACCCTTAACATTCATTCAATGGGTTTGTGGTGGTTAAATAGGGGTCTCTTGTACTGATGGAAATATGAAATGCTCATAGAATTAAGACTCTGGACACATACAGCAATGGTGAACAAGAGTTCAGAGTAGGGAAATGTTCTACTCTTTTCAATCCTAAATTTCTGCTGGAACAGTTCAAGTGTTTTGTGGTTTTTATGGAAAGCAAGTACAATACTGCCAGCACTCCTTAACATCACTGTTTCTACCATAGTAAGCCTTGATTAACTTAAAAAAAACACAGCAAACTTTAAAAACTAAACCAAACATGAACATATTCTTGTAATTGATTTTGAATTCACTTGACGAAATACGCAGGTGTTCTGCTCCTTGTTCTTTTCTTTTTTATTCTTCTTCTTACAACAGTCATTAATTATAATAAATACATAAAAATGCAGTTACCCCTCAGAGCAGGATGTCACAGTTCTAAATTTTCCATTTATGTTCAAAACAAATTATCCTCCCAAAGTATCTGTTGTAGGATTGGTATGATATTTTATATCTTGTTTTCTGAAGAAGTGTCTAGAGAACAGTAATTCTAATAAGCATTTTCAATCATGTGAAATAGGTTTGTTGGGTTCTGCTTTTATATTACTATTACAAAAGAATTCTCAATCATTCCCAGAAAAAAAATCAATGCTACTTGTGGGGAAATCCTAAATATTGTCTGTATGTCTCATCGCTGAGTGTTAGAGAACCTCAAAGTAAGTTGAGATATATTTCACTCAGGTTTTTGTTTAAATAATACTGTACAATATTGATCCATCTGCTAGAGACTACTTTTTCTCTGAGATTTTGTTCTCTAAATGACTTGCCTCATGTTTGTATTGGGCTGTGTAGAATGCTATTCTAATTTCCCCTGCTGTCAGATACATTACAAAATTGTGAAATGTAAATCATTCATCCCAAACTATATGCTAAGATAGTACTCCGACGTTTATGAGGACACCATTTCTGTCTCAAAAAATAATAATAAAGATAGGGCAATGGAAAGCTATCTGTAACTCCACAAAGCCTAATCCCATAGAGACATATAGCACAATTGTTTGCCTTGATGAAGTGTGAAGTCCACCTGTGTATAGAATTCATGCAAGGCATAGGAATGGAAATCTTGGTTGCAGATAATGCTTATTCCCACAAATTTCAAAAGCATGTTTGTGAAGTTTAAATGTGCACCTACTTTTTATACCAGGTGGTGTTTTCACTTATCAGATGTTGGGCTCATGTTAATCTAAGTATAAAACCATGTATTTCCTGTTCTTATGATTGAGAAGGAAAAGATGATTTTTCAATAGGCAAATAACAGAAAAAGTGGGATTGAGAGGCCCTAACTACCTCTTTTTCAATAATTTGCAACTTTCAAGTTTAATTTTCAACAACCACAAAAGTTTTGGTGCATTAAAACTATCCGACCACATACGACATATAGTTTGGTTGGTAGTAATTCTTCATGGGAATTAGCAATTTACAAAAATGTATTATTATAAGTCCTCTGAACTAAGAAAAGTACAAAACAGTGATTTCTTCAGTACATTTTGATTCTCTCTAGCTCAGTTAAGTTGCTCTCATTTTGGTTTTGATGATTTCAGATGGAAAACAATTTGAAACGATTTGAAATGAAACATACACTTGAATTCTATTCCTTTCCCCAACAGCACTTGTCAAATATATCGGTGCCCATAGTAATTCCCCTGCTTTTCTGTATTACTCTGCATTTCATTAGTATTTGGACATTTGAGAACATAAACGCAATCTTTTTTAAAAAGGAAAATATAAGGAAAATCTTTGTGTAATTCTTCCAAATGTATCCTGTTTGTATGAAAAATGTCTCAGTTTTTTTGTACAATGACTTTACATTTATTTATGGTGCAGTATATTTTCAGCAGTGATCAGCTATGGTGTTTGAATCATATTTGCTAAGCAGCAGAAAATGGTATATATTGTTTTATATTTTTTGTTCTTTCATCATTGGTCAACAGAGGTTTTGTTGCTGTTCCAATGCTTCTCTAATAATAAGATACCTTGCGTGCGATGACATGATGATGACCTATATTGCAGTTTCAAATAATGTGTACAATAAAGTTGGGATGGATCTAATTAACAAGAGGGGGAAATTTGAAATAATAAATGTGTGAACACGAGGGTGAAAAAATGACTCCGGCACTTGATTTTTGTCTGTGATTTAGGATACAAGATGAATTTCCTTGAATTGGGCATTTCAGAATCACCTGATGTTACAAATAAATCTGGGTATTCCAGCTGCTGTGTCATATCTGCAACGTTAAATTGCCACTCATAAACCGGTGATCTTGCAGAATGGCAAAAAGGGAAATGCAAACAGGAGCAACAGTAGGAAAGGGCCATAAACAGTTTTTCCTAATTTTCTACGAAACACCTCTGTGCCTCTTAGGCAAGTTTAAAGCCATGACCCAAACATTTTACATGGATGAGTAAAAGAATAAAACCTGGATAATTGTTTCCAGGATGAAAGATGCTCACTGTTTAGGAAATAAGAGTTTTTATCATCAGTGTGGCAGAACGTAATGGTATTTTTTTAAATTTAATCTACATCAGATTATTATTAGCATTATTAGCATCACTTTCAATGCATGCATTAATGTGTCATATTAAGGCAATTTACTAACAACCATTGGAAATGTTCTAGGGACAGTCTTGAAGGCTTTCGGTGGCCTTGCTCAGCATTAGGCTTCAAATTATACACTTTTGTAGTGTAAGTGAAATAACAGTACAATTACTTTCTTTAATATGCACATAATGGGCTACTGATGATGAAGAAGAATTCTTCTGCTGACTGATATATTCTGTAAGTGTATGACTGGTAGATCAAGAAATTGAAAGTTGCATTTATTTTTTATTTGTCCATGAAAAAACCACACAGGAAGAAAGTTGATTCATTCAAGCTGCGGTAGTGGAGACGGCTCCTGTGCACTCCTTGGACAGCAAAAGTGACAAACAAGCAAGAACTGTTGTGTGTAAAAACAAACATATTGCTGAAAGGCAAAATCACAAAATCTGTCTTACTTATTTAGGCCAAGTCATGTGATCAAACTCATTGGAAAAGGTAGTTCTGCTTAGAATGGTCATGGGTAAAAAGTAATAAGTCTTCAAAAAATGAAATAAAATTAACCTTCACAGTGATTATATACCCTAAAAGCCAACACCAGTCAAGTAAAATAAGTGAAAGAAGTCATAAGATTGGAAAATGTGGAGAGAGAGCTAGTCCATAGAATTGCAGAGAATCAGGCATGATTGAATAGACAACATCTGCCTGTTGTATTTGCCTTTTCTTTAAAATACTCAGACATAAGCAGGAATATCTTGAAGGCCCAAAATGCCCTTTACTTTACTATACTTAGAAAAACTAAAATTGCAATTTATGATCAAGAAAGCATAAAGCTACTATCTAAAATCAAATCGTATTGCAAAAATCCCCCCAGTAGCCATGGAAGAACAGCAAAGCAACACACTGTTAATAATATCCAATTCTGTGAAAAAGAATTTGCCCTCTCCCTCTATGGATTTCCTAAATGTATATCTTTAACCGCTGAATGTTAACAAAGCTTTATGTTGGTCCTGTTGGCAACATAAATGGACAAATAACCCCCTGGATATTGTGCAGGTTTTATTTATTTCATAAAGTTATCCTATATGCAACTTCTTCCAAATTCTGTCTTGCATGTTCATTCGCCTATAAATTAGTAGCTGAGATGAGATTACATTAACTGAGAAAGGTATATACATGCATTCAGCAAATCTATACAGAGGCAAATGCTTTCTATGAACTGGCAGTATGTTTATTTAAGGGTAAGAAATTATTTGTCTTTCTACAAATTTAAAGAGTAACTCAGAGGGAAAAGGCCAAGCCTGGGGTGGGAGTGCACTTCAGCTTCTGTCAAAGTCAATGGGGAAACCAGATTCACTTAAAAACCGTGTTACGAACAAGTGCAATGATTCACTTAACAACTGTGGAAAGGGAGGTCATAAAATGGGGCAACATTCATTTAACAAATGTCTCACTTAGCAACAGAAATTTTGGGCTCAATTACAGTCATAAGTCAAGGACTACGGTTGGATGCATATATACACATGGACACACATACTGTATATCCAGCACATTTTGTATGACACATACAAATTGAGATATCTTTTTGCTCCAGCATCAATCTCTAAATTATCTTTAAGCTAAGCAGCACAAACTGCACATTGCACATAATTAGTCTATGCAATTACAAAAGTGCATTTCACACTTGCTAGACCAGTTTTCCAAGAAGTAGTACAACCAGCATAAAATGGGTATTGTTCTACTACCTCTTTTCACAAGGTTTTTTTTAAAAAAATACTTACTGTTAATTGGCTTGAATTCCAGAAGGTAGGAAGTGGGGAGGGTCAGAGACCAAGCCAGCTTAAGTCCACAGTATCAAAAGCCGGCTTTTGATACTGTGGACCACAGTATCATGCTGCGGCGTTTGGGTGGGTTGGGAGTGGGAGGCACTGTTATGCGGTGGTTCTCCTCCTTCCTCACCAACCGTACGCAGTCTGTATTGGCAGGGGGACAGAGGTCGACCCCAAGGCCCCTAACTTGTGGGGTCCCACAGGGGTCGGTCCTCTCTCCGCTTCTGTTCAA
>NW_015386382.1:1142660-1196631 GCF_001527695.2 Protobothrops mucrosquamatus | reverse complement strand
CAGCTTGCGGGACTGGCCTAGGGGAAAACTTTTAGAGGGGGTTTTAATTATAATTTTAATTAGACCAATTATGAATATTTCCCTTTTAATTAACTTTTAAATTTGTAGTTGATATTTTTGTATTTTTGTATTTTTATCCGGTTGTTAGCCGCCCTGAGTCCGCAAGGAGAAGGGCGGGATATAAATTTAAAAAATAAAATAAATAAATAAATAAATAAATGGGAGCAGTCTAAAAACCTGTTCCTTTAGGGAAAAAAATAAAAGCTGGCTAAAAGAGAGCACCTTACTAGGCTCGTGTGAACCAGCCACTCTAGTTACATAGATTCAAAATTTTAACAGCTACTTATTATGCCTTAATATCTCAATGTTAATTTCAAAACAGTGGTGCAATCTGACCTCGTGTTTATATTACTTTATGTAAATGCCTTTTACATCCTTTCAAGAAGCTAAAGACAATAATTAAATTTCATTGGACTTCAAAGAGAATTTTAAAACCAAAAGATCTTAAACGACTTAGTGTGACTACATGTATTTTCTTTTTCTCCTCATTGAACAATGCAGAACTGAAATCTTCTCTGAGATGGACTGACTTGGGCAGAGATGCTGGATACAGAAATAAGATGTTCTAATGTGTAGTAAAAAGGGTCAAAATGCAGAATACAAAAGTCAGGAATTGGTTTTCAATGAAGTAAAAATGAAACTAGTATATTAAAAATCGGAAGGTGTCTGGTAGTGAGTCTGATGAATTGCAGATCATGAAAAATCATGCCTTTTAATAGAATTAGTTAGAAGAGGTGCTACCTATAAAAAATGGTTTTCAGGTTACTATAGGTTAACACAGCTCTCCTCCTACAGCGCCTATGCTATTACACAACACCACTTTGCGTGTCTGATTGATGGATTACACCTATTTCTTTTGCTTAGGCATTCCCTTTGTAATCCAATTTAATCTTTTGAAATGATTCCCTTCCTGTTTTCACACATGCATTAATTCATTTTCATTCTCAGGTTTTAGCACTTGAAATGGCCACTCTATTGGTTATGTAATAATATTATTTTAGAAAGTTACACAATTTTTGAATTTTACACAACATTGCTTTGAGCATTTGATGAGAAATTATACCTATTTCTTCTACATCAATTAAATTTCAGGTTTATTTTTGTATTTATTTAACAATTTTATATACATAGCCATCAACCATAAGCAACTCTGGGTGATGAGAGGTATTATCAGCTTCCCCAAATCATAAATACTGTATACGTCTCTCTCTCTCTCTCTCTCTCTCTCTCTCTCTCTCTCTCTCTCTGTGTGTGTGTGTGTGTGTGTGTGTGTGAATATAAGAAAACAAGATTATGAAATTAATCTTCTGTAATATTCAGCACATGTATTTCAACTTTACGAGGCATTCTTACTTTGATGAATCTTTTGTTGGTGGCCCAGTCTGAAAGATCAGGAATTTCTTCTTCTCTAAATTATCAAGTTTCAGGATTATTCATTATATTTATTCTAAATTTTCTAAATAAACAAACAAATAATGCACTTTATTTCTATTATTATCACATTGTATTAGATTAGACCAGTGACTTTCTGCTTGTAAGAAAGTGGGAAGGAAAAGAGGCAATCCTAAACTCAGCCTTCCAGCAAAACAAAGCAAAGACCCAGCACCTTGAGGAAGTGCTGAGTAAACCATTCAAAGAGAGAGAGAGAGAGAGAGAGAGAGAGAGAGAGAGAGAGAGAGAGAGAGAGAGGGAGGACACTGCGCAAGCCCAGCAGCCTTGGAAAAGGTGCAGATGAGAGAGGGATTCCCTTGGAGACACAGTGCTTAAGGGGAGATATAGCTTCTCCCCTCTCCCCTCCCCCATTTCAAGCCAGGTAGAAGCCCACTTGGCTTGTCAACTTGAGAGCTGCATGAAGAAAGGAGAGTGAAAACACACACACCAAATTAAACCACGAAAAACAGAGTAGAAGAATGGAAATGGAAATGGACTGGTCACATAGCAAGAAGAACTGATGGCAGGTGGGCTAAGTCAGTCATAGAATGGACCCCACTTAATAAAAAGCATCCATGAAAGAGACCTAAAACAAGATGGAGCGACGACATCTGCAAGTATTGCAGGCCCAAAGGAAAGCTCAAGACCATATTGGGTTGGAAACATGCGGAAGAGGCCTTCATCCTGCAGTGGATAGACAATGGCTAGAATGATTGTACATGTATGTATGTATGTTGTTATTTCTAATTTTAACGGACTTATGCTGATTATAACTGAGTGATGAGGCTTCATAATTTGTTTATAGATTGCAAATGAGATATGAGATATTTTGTTGAAATGTCAGAGAAGATGATAAGGTGATAATAGTAGTAGTAGTAGTAGTAGTAGTAATAGCAATAATAATAATAATAATAATAATAATAATAATAATAATAATAATAATAATAATAATAATAAAGTTGGAAGGGACCTTGGAGGTCATCTAGTCCAACCCCCTGCTCAGGTAGGGAAACCCTATACCATTTCAGACAAATGGCTGTCCAGTCTCTTCTTAAAAACTTCCAGTGTTGGAGCATTCACAGCTTCTGGAGGCAGGTTGTTCCACTGGTTAATTGTTCTAACTGTCAGGAAGTTTCTCCTTAGTTCTAGGTTGCTTCTCTCCTTGATTAGTTTCCATCCGTTACTTCTTGTCCTGCCCTCAGGCGCTCTGGAGAATAGCTTGACTCCCTCTTCTTTGTGGCAGCCCCTGAGATATTGGTACTCTAATTGTAGTTGATGCGGGGGAAATAATTTCTTATTTATCTTTTTTTTCTTTTTATATTTTTCTTAGTTTGTATTAGGTTTTTTATTTTTCTAGTTTTAAACTTTAATAAAAATTATTATAACAAAGAAACTTTTTATATTATAAAAATGAGAAACTCTAAATATTAAAAGATATTCTTTAGATCAGATAATATCCCTGAGGTTTCCTATTCAGCCAAGTAACATAGTGGGAAGTATTGCATTAACCTACACTCCAGATTCTTAGTTACCTCGGATTCACATCACCCTGCTTGCAAACCAGTATTTCAAGTCTGACTACATTGTTAAGAAAACAATGTTCTTTATAGAAGTTTCACTGGGCCAAATTCAAGGGGACTTGGTGGGACTATTTAATGGATTCAGCTCTTAAAGGCTCCATTTTATCTGGGTTCAATGACATTTATTGCATACAGCTCTACTTTCAATTTAAGACTTTATTGCAAGGAAAGAAAGGACCTTTTCTTTTTATTACTTTCTTTTAATTAATTATTTAATTCCACAATATTTTAATGAGTTGAGGCCAGAAAAGTCACCCTACATTCTTATCACCTGTTTCCAGCAAAAGACAATAGCAGGAAAACGGCATCAAGCCAACCTTGGCTGATCACAGAAATGCTTTACTTTTAAAATAGCATCTTTACCTTTAATAATTCTTTAGTCAAAATAGTATTTGATATTACGAGTGAAGTAGAACTGGCACAATATTTTGTTGGGAATGTACCTCTAAATTAGAACATAAGTTGAACACCCTACCATTAACTGTGGAGTTTACATATGATTCATCTTGTGCTTTTATCCTACAATTGCCTTGCCTGACACACAAAAAATAAAAGGAATTCAAAGGATATTATCTTTTATTGTAATCTCCCATGTCTTTCCACTATTGTGCTAGAAGCTGTTTATCAGCTGGCACCCAATAGGACTGTAAATCCCATTGATGTCTTCATGACAGACCAGCCAAAAGAAACATAATATGCCTAAACCGAGCAGCAGATAAGACTGATAAGGTCTGGATAAGGGAGTATACATTGGACTTTTTGTGAAATACTCTTCATAAAGACATTTTTGTGTGAAAAATATTCATCTTTTGGGAGTATCCCAATGTAACCAAATAATTCTCACCCATATATTTGGCACAAAACTATTCTGGCTGTGTCAGTGAAATGTAAATGTTTCAATATGAATTGTAAAAAAGATTTGTTGGAGACACTGAGAGAGGATTAAAGCTAGCAAAGGGATCTCAGTGTTGAACAAATGTGTCAGGTCGTTGCTAAGTCTGCCGGCAAGTCGTAATAATGACTGAGGAGAGCCTGAAGCAATAAAGCTCGACTAGTCCAGTCACCATTCTCAGAGTGATAAATTATTGCACCTTGCCACAATATCTTAGCTCAGCCACTGCTGAACATCTTTTTCTCTATACTGACAATCAGGTAATACCATAGAGCTCACTGTACTATATATAATGACATTTATCCAAATGTATGATTCTAGCTGAAAATGATGTTTATTCCTATGTCTTGTCTGTTGCTCCTGTATGCCAGATTTCTATTAAGAATGCTAAACAACAGCAAGATCCACAGTTAAAAGAAATATTCATCCACCTAAATAAATTGGCATAATAACAAAACCATCTAAAATGCCAGATCTACCCTACAATAAGACCTTCTCCATTCACAGTCTAATGATGGGCAAGTACAAGTAGTCCTTGATTTATAACAATTCATTTAGTGACCGTTCGAAGTTACAATGCCACTGAAAAAAGTGACTTCTGACCATTTTTCATACTTGCAATCGTTGCAGCATCCCCATGACCATGTGATCAAAGTTCAGATAGTTGGCAGTTAACTCATATTTATGACAGTTGTAGTGTCCCAGGATTACGTGATCACTTTTTATGATCTTCTGACAATCAAAGTCAATGGGGAAATCAGATTCACTTAACAACTGTGTTACTAACTGAACAGCCACAATGGTTCATTTAATAACCGTGGCAAAAAAAAGTTTGTAAAACGAGGGAAAAGTCACTTAACAAATGTCTCGCTTAGCAACATAAATTTTAGACTCAATTGTGGTCATACATCGAGGACTTACTTGTACAAGGATCTGACAAATATTGCGAAGAACTAGCTCAGGCATGTCAAACTGCCGGCCCATGGGCCGGATGCATCATGCCGAAATCGCGCCCACCCCATTGCCAGCAATGGGGAAAAAGTCGCGATACATCACGCAACGTCACGTGACGTTGCGAGTTTGACATGCCTGATCTAGCTGGATGAGGGTAGCAAAATTGATCTTTTTGAAATCTATTCAGCTTGGTTTCAGATCATCTATCAGCTTTAAGGCCAGGAGAAGGGAGATAAGGTTGACCCATTGGGAGATCTTACCTATGACCATGGTCACTGTTCATACAGTGGTAGAACTGAATGCCGATGGGTTAGTTTGGTCTATAAAAACAAGCTAGGAGCCCAATGGTTCTACCAGTCACTCTGCTGCCTAGTAGAATCGATTCCTAGAGTTCTGCCCTGATTGCTGGACTGATGGTGGAAAATCCCTACCTGTTTATATTGGAGAGCTTCAGCATCCATTTGATGACTGACAGATCCACTTTGACTCTAGATGTCCTGACCCCTATGGTAAACCCGAAGGTATCTCAGATGATCTTGTGTCTGACAAACCTTAGGCTGTACCTTTGCTTTGAAGCAGTTATTATATGATATGAATGTAGAGGGTATCACCATCAACCTTTTACCATGATCAGATCAATTTCTGGTTCAAATGTAACTGCCATCTGTGACCTCTGTAGAGTTGGGCTTATTCAAATTGCCTCTCTACTCCCCAGGTAGCTCTGGATGTTTTCTGGTAGATGCTTGAGGATTTTCCTGACAATCTAGTAGATGAATCCATTGAGGACATGGTTCATTGGTTTGGAATGTGCCTTCCATGACTCCGGAGGATGAATTGGCAGAGGCAGTTCATACATTGTTGGTGGAGAAAGACAAGAAGTGAATTCAACTAACCATGGTACATGACTATGTTCTATCTATTCCATGGCAATAAAAGAGGGAAAGCATCTTTACTTCTCTTATTGGGTTGGTAAGTTGTCACCTAGCATGTATATTTTAGGCAGCTATTTCCTTGTAATGGAAGATCCAGCACCAAGATCTTCTGCCCAGATACTGTTGAATTGCTGCAACAGTTTTGCTGGTGAAGTCACTCAGATTGTTCAAATCTTGACTTCATGTAAGCAGGGTTCAAGAGCATCATCTTGCTTGGTTGGGGTTCATTTTGACTTGTGATCGTCTGCAAAGTGGATAGGATGCTGTCTAGGAAATCCTCTACCAATTGCATGCTGGACCTTCACCTCTCCTGACTTCTTCATGCAGCTGGAGTTTCCTGTTTCTGGTAGATTGTGTGAAGGAATGAAGAGCTGTCCTTGGGAATGTGAAAGGAAGGAATGTGGCATTTAAGGAAGACTTTGAAAAATAATAATTAAAGAATCTTGAGAAAAAGGAAGTGTGTTCAGGATTCTCTTATTCTACCATTCAAAACACTCCTGAAATTTCTGAGATGTCTGTTTCTTGATTGGCCTACCACAAAAGGATGACAGATTGCTACACCTCAGTTCATAATAATAATAATAATGATAAAGTTGGAAGGGACCTTGGAGGTCATCTAGTCCAACCTCCTGCTCAGGCAGGAAATCCTATACCATTTCGGACAGATGGCTGTCCAGTTTCTTCTTAAAAACTTCCAGTGTTGGCGCGTTCACCACTTCTGGAGGCAGGTTGTTCCACTGGTTAATTGTTCTAACTGTCAGGAAGTTTCTCCTTAGTTCTAGGTTGCTTCTCTCTTTGGTTAGTTTCCACCCATTGCTTCTTGTCCTGCCTTCAGGCGCTTTGGAAAATAACTTGACTCCCTCTTCTTTGTGGCAGCCCCTGAGATATTGGAACACTGCTATCATGTCCCCCCTCGTCCTTCTCTTCNTGGTGACCAAAACTGGATGCAGTATTCCAAGTTTGGCCTTACTAAGGCATTGTAAAGTGGTATTAATACTTCACGTGATCTTGATTCTATCCCTCTGTTAATGCAGCCCAGCACTGTGTTGGCCTTTTTGGCAGCTGCAGCACACTGCTGGCTCATATTTAAGTAATTGTCCACTAGGACTCCGAGGCCCCTCTCACAGTTACTACTATTGAGCAAGGTACCCCCTATACTATACCTGTGCATTTGGTTTTTCTTGCTTAAATGTAGAACCTTACTTTTTTCACCATTGAATGAGAGAACCTTCTAGTGACCTTGAAGGAGATTGTGATGTGCCCATTTCTTGAAGTTTTTCCTGAATCCAAGGGTGTTAAACAATTACTGCCAACCTTCTCTTTTGGGGGAGGTTGCTGAGATAGTGGTGAACACTCAACTGCACAGCTCTCTTGAGAGGGCAAATGAGTGTTCAGGTTTGGACATTCTGACAACAATGGCTGGATTAGTAGACAATCTTGGCCAGGACTTAACTGGGGGAAATAAGCTCATTCTGACCATTTTAGATCTCTCAGCAGCTTTCATTACCATCAACAATGGGATCTTTCTGGATTACCTGCAGGGTCTGGAGATTGCAGGCAGTGTTGCAACGGTTCTGCTCTTCCCTCAGTGGTCAGTCCCACTAGGTAGTCGGTGGGGAGGGCAGGTTGGCTCAGTGGCTATTTCCTTGTGCAGTACTATAGGAATCGGTCCTCTTCCCCCATCCCATTTAACAATCCACGATACCACTGAAGTATCACCTTGCACTTTGGGGTTTGATATTATCAGTATGCTAATTGATACCCTAGCTTTGCATTGCTATTCCAGGTAAGACTGGTGATACTGCTGATATCCCGGTCCAGTATCTGGAGACTATGAGGGTCTGAATCACTTAGAACAAGATTATACTAAAGCCAATAGAAAATAATGTATGTAGCTCATGGTCGAACTGTGGAGTCCTTGGTGCTTTCTGAGCTTGGTTATTAGCTTGCAGACGTTTTATTACCTGACTAGGTAACACCATCCGCGAAATAAGTGTGGGGTATGCTCACACTCAACAAATCATATCTTTTTTTTTTTTTTTAAATAATTTTTTATTGATTTTTCATTGAAAAACAGAAACATAAATCTTTTATCACAATATCAACCATAAAAAGAATCAACACCAATCAATACATTCAAGGACGTGTCCGGTGTCCCCCTTGACGAAACAAGGAAGATCTTGACGAAACAAGGAAGAGTTGCAATGCCACAAGCAAAATTTAAGGAAAAAAAAAACCAGTGGAAAAACGGATGGGCTTTCCCCCTTTGAAAATAGGATTAGGGGCCCGAATTTATGCTCAAAAAAGGGGCACGGGGGCTCTAGCCTCGCGCGGAGAGCCACGCACGGAGTGCCTGCGAGAGCTCCTGGCTGCCGCGGTTCCCCTCCTCAGCCCCTCGAACTCCTACCGTAGGTCCAGTACGAGGCGTTTGTGACGGAGCGCGCGCGCGAGGAGGCAGCAAGCAAGAGGAGAGGAAGGAGGGGCGCGGCGGGGCGCGGCGCATCCAGCTGGGGCAGGTGCGATCTCCACTTTTCGCCAGGGGGCAATTTTCAAGCTCCGCGCAGGTTAGGCGGGGCGGGGCGAGGCGAGGAGAAGGGAGGGGAGAGAAGGCCGTTCTTCCTCCCGAAGCTGACGGCCGAAGAGAGCCAACAGCGAAAGAGAGAGGCGGCAGCGAACCGGCGGGGGGGCACCAGGCGCGCATTTCGTCCCGTCTTCAGATTCCCCCTGCCGCGTCTCCTGCGCGGCTGCCTTCTAGGAATGTGCTGATCTTCTCGCCTCCGAAAACGCACATGGAGCTCCCGGAGCCGCTGTGGGTGAACCGGAGCTGTGCCGGCGGTGAGTGAGCGCGCTCGCTTTGCGCCCAGGTTGGCTTTTGAGGAGCCCCCCCCCCCCATCTTCCCTTCCCACTTGCATGTCTCAGATTCACGGAAAACCTTTCCTCCCCTCCAAATTCGCCCTGGCGTGGCGTAAGGGTTTAGGGAGAAACCTTCATCTTCCCCAACCTTCGCGACGAATCTAACTTCACCTGTTGTCCCTGGGAGAGATGCAAGAAGGCAAGGCTGGTTTCTAAAACGTTGATCAGAAAGTACACGAGGCCTCCATCCCAGCTTTTTTCCCCACTTGGCCCTCCTTATCTCTTTGGCACAGCTCTTTCTTCTGCTACCCGTTTTCTTGGCTTCCAGAAGTTTCTACTCAACTCTTCCTCCTCCTCCTCCTCCTCCCTATCCTCCTACAAAATTTAACACGAATGAAGCATACTGTATAATTCAGTATTTCTCAACCTTTTAAGAGGTGAGGACTTCACCTTCCCAAGTAGAATTCTGGGAGTTGAGGTCTACACTTCTTAAAATTCATCCAGCAAGATTCAGAAACGCTGATATAATCGCTGGATCAAAAGGGAGACGTATTAGCTGAGGGAAAGATGGTTGTTTTGATGAACTTACCACTTTCCTAATTAATTTTGCAATCAGCTGTAAAACAGTTTGCACTGGGATACTTACTGATTTGGGACTAAGGATTCCGACAGGTATTTTTATTTAATGTATGGCGAAACCACACAAGATCCAAGATTGCGGTATGGTTCATGGGAGGAAGGTTGCCTGCTTTTGAAAACATGCTCTTTGGCTTTCATGAGTAACTCTCAACACAAAACTGGAACTCAGGCTAGTGGAATGTGGTCAACTTCCTGTGATAACAACTGGGGCAAGACCAATTAGAGGAAGCATAGTATATAAGGAACAAATCAGCCCCATCACGCCATTCCTGTTTGTCCTAAGCCTACAAAGTTTGTGAAACCAGAAAACCAAACCTTATTAGAAATGGAGGTGAAAGGAGCAAGGGTGTGATTGCCTGACATCCTCCCACAATTCCTGTTCAGCTTTTCAGCTTCTTTTATAGAGTTTATTCTGCATTTTGCTAAGCAAAGGATTGGGTCTGTGTGTTCTGGAAGGAGATTCTTCAGGCAGTGGATCCTGAAAGAGTTATTGGAAGCCTGATCCAGGAAAGCAACCTGTGAATCCTACAGACTGATGTGTAATCACTTTTTCAGAGCAATAATATTCTCCAATTTGCATACTAAGAGGCATTATCCTTTTGCTTATACACAAATCTTTGCACTCTGTTGTTGTGAAATTACCAAAGTAGATTTAATTTATTCTTGTGGGAGGAAAGCTGAGTCTTGTTTCCATAAACTAAACCGACTTGTCAGAGTCAGTAGACATTGCTAGTCTTTCCCAGTACCATATTTATTGGGGAGCATGGCTTATTACATGTGCCTAGTTAAAATTTCCCATGGTTGACAGGTTTGTGTGGGTTAATTATGAGATTCTCTAGCAGAATCAGCAGAAATTTAGAAGAAAGGCAAGTAAATAAAGTAAATAAACAGATGTGTGTGGATTGCAAAAATATCCCATAATAAATTGGGATACCTAATTTCCTCTACAAAACAAGCGTCTTAGATCTTAGACAAAGGGACTCAGTTTCCTGATTTGAAAAGCTTGTCTTTTTCTGATTCTAACAGGAGTGTTAAAAATAATTTCTCCTTTTAAAGTTTGAAAGGAAACAAGCCATTCTGCTTCTTTAATATGCTTTCTGCTTTATCACCATTTCTTTTTGCTGTATACATGGACTAGGCCTAACATTCAATTCCTATCTAATCAGAGAGGACTTTGAACTTAATTTCTTACCAAAAAGTGTAGCAGAATCTGTTTTAATAAAATGTATGAGTTAACAGCTCTCCATTTTCAGCCTTTTTCTTTCTGATTATTTGCTTTTGAGAATAACTATCACAGAAGAAGGAAAGGGCTAGCTATTGCATGACATTAGGGCATTGTGGCTTCAGAACTAATAAGAATTCTCTTTTTGTTTTCAAGCTCACAAAGACTGTCCTATATAAGGCAAAGTGCCAGGGTCTAAACACCATTATGCTATATTTGCATCGCTGTAGATATAATTTAGCAGCAATTTTCTTTTTCCCCCCATTTAATTTGACAGAAGACAGAATTGAGTTTCCTGTTCCCTCTGTATATTTGATCATTATCTCTCCTTTTGTATTTAAGCAGTTTTAGCAAATTCATAAACATAGAGCTGCTAACATTTTTTTTCTGTAATGATTCTGTCAATTCTATTCTGTTTCTGATTTGTGAATGTATCCATTTAAATGCATACTACTACTTCATTATTAAAACTCCAAACAAACAAGCAAGGTACAAAAAACAAATGAAAGAATAAATTAAATTATTTATTTTTAAGTAGGTGGTTTTGATCCAGGGTTGTCTGATGCAGGCAAAAAGACACTTCCTGTTGCTCAAAGGAGCCCTGTCAATCTTGTACCACTACAATTTTTGAATATGCAATTCCAAAATGTCCATGACATTCAGGAATTTATGTATTTATGAATCAAATGGATGCACCGCCCATCTCACTACTCACTAATGAAGTGACTGTGGGTGGTTTACAGATTTAAAAAATCCGTACAAAAAATAAAATTAAGCCACGAACTACCCCCAGAGTTGCATATTACTTTTCGGCCCCTATGGCAATTGGAAGACCCAGATTTTAATGCTGTTCTGGAATACAAGAAAGGTAGGGGCCAGACTCACCTCAAGGGACAGAATGGGTTGGGGTAACAGCAGAGAAGGGTCTCTTCCTGGACCCTGTCAGTAAAAATTCCTTAGCAGTCCTGCCTAATTGGGTGGGATGTAAGGGGCACATGACATGGACTTTGTAATTCGTTAAATAACATAGTTACTTTTTATTTTAATTTGACTTATTTTATCTCTTTTAAAATGGCATTAGGGCTCATTACAGACTGGAATGTAGGAAAACTTTTTATCCTATTGCTGTGTGGATTGATTGATAGCTTCTAACATTCCTGTGGGCCAATGTAATTGAACAAGCAAGGTAACCTGGGCACATGGTAATCTCAGCCCATGGCTGGAAGGGCTTTAAAGATGATCACAAATACCTTGATGGCTGGGAAGAGGGTTGTGATGGGTGAGGAAACAGAAAAGGCTATATATAGTATATTGTATGAGGAAAAAATCCATTATATACTTGGATTGAAAAAAAATCCCTTTTCCTGGGAAGGTCCACTTGGAAATCTTTGGTGAAACTGTTAACCTTCCTAGATTGTGTTCACCCACTATACTGTACTTCATTTCTTCATTAAGAACATTAATTAATATTAAGAATGTGCATCTATTCTCACGAGAAATGCTTTATGATAGTTTATGCAATTTTGTTGTATATATGAAGGCAGACTTTTGGGGAGGGAGTCCTAACAAGTGACAATTCTAAAGAACAATCTGCCTCAGTCTTTGTTTCTGATAATTCAGTAGCAGCTGTCTTAAGTTAGACATGGATCCATAGTTTAGGCCAGACATGTCAAACTGCCAGCCCGGGGCCGAATGCGTCACTCCAAAACCGCGCCTACCCCATTGCCAGCAATGGGGGAAAAGTCGCGATACGTCGTGCGACATCACGTGACGTCGCAAGTTTGACATGCCTGGTTTAGGCAATGATAGATAAGACACAGTATAATGGTGGCACTCCTATATTCTCCTAGAGCAGGAAGCTCTTGGCCTAGGCAATTACTGTGGTATGTACAAACAATTAGATATTTCAGTATTGTGGACTGTCTTCTGTCTTTGGAATATATATCTATTCTCCAATTGTGTGAAATAGAAACTATAGAATAGGGCTGGGCAGGTTTTGACATTCATTCAGAAGAAACGCTTTGGAAAAGAACATGGCTGCTTTTAAAAACAGTATTAAGGGTTTGGCTGCCTTAATGAATCAGCTCGATTTCTTTTCTTTTTTTTCTGAACTGTTAATTCCAAATCACTTGGAAGTATGTGCAACTTAATCCAGAGCTTAGTGGAGCTGCACATTAAAGTACCACATTTGAAATAAACAAGGTTATTTTTTTCAAAAGTACAAATATCAGTTCTCTATATCCAAAGTTATAATAAATTTATTAAACATGAACATTCACAAAAATAGAATAGAATAGAATAGAATAGAATAGAATAGAATAGAATAAACAGAGTTGGAAGGAACTTTGAAAGTCTTCTAGTTCAATGCTGCTTAGGCAGGAAACCCTATACCACTTCAGACAAATGGTTGTCCAGTCTCTTCTTAAAAACTTCCAGTGTTTGATGCTCATGATAGACATGATTTGTTTGAAATCTGGAAACTGAGGATGTATCAATTTCCCAACTCAGTGTTAAATTACAGCATGTATCATTTTCTGTTTCATAAATTAAGATATGTTTAGTGATATAAAATTTTCTATCTTTATCTTGAAAGACAGTGTGCTATAGTTGTTTCCAAAAATTTATGCTCTTCTCTTTTTCAGATGCTTTTCTTTAAATTACAGTATGGCTTTGGCTCAATTAGTTAATTTTTAAGAGGAGTTCACAAGAATATAATCCCATCAAATCTGAAATCTTGTATGTTATAATGAAAAAGAAGTGACAGAAAAGGGAACAAAGGAGGATTTTAGAAATAGTACTTGTGTCCCAGATACTTCTTAATTAACATATTTTTTTATTGAATAAATATTTCTGTGGGGTGTTTCATTAGTATTATTAGAGCTATCAAAGAACAAATGAAGCACCCCAGAGAAATATTTATTCATTTAAAAATTATTTAAATTAAAAAAGAGATTCGATTGAAATCATCTTTAACACATTTAAATCCAAACAATGGACTAGTTACAAGATGGCTAGAGCTACAAATATAGAACCAATACAATATATGTTAATTAAAAAGTATCTAGGACACAAGTACAAGGAGTTTTTCAGATTTTGTAAGGAAGCTATGTTTGACTATGTCACAGTATTCTTTAGTGCCCTAACTAAAAATGTGTTTTTTTCTTATTTCTTCCTTGTTAAATATTTATTTATTTCTTAACAGTCCTTTACCTGTATTTGTTAATTTTCTAATTATATTTATACTTCTTTATACAAAGTAGTTCTAGACTGTTGGACTAGGCTTGGGATCACAAAGCCCATTGGTGGATCAGTCTTTCAGAAAGTGGTGTTGTCTTAGGCACAAAAGGAGTCATTACACGAAAGAGATGAGTTGTGAATATAACAAAATCTTACTTTCTACAAAGCAAAGTAAATGATTATTTGAAAATGTAAGCAGCAAGCTGATTGAAATAAGATGTTAAATAATGGGATATATTAATTATTAAATATTCACTTTTCTTAAATTGGAATTTCTGGAATTTATTTTGCAGACAAAGACTTTGTTCTTTTGAAATATTCCCTTCATGATGGATTCTCATGCTTTTCTTGTAATAGTCACATTTTCTCATTTGATGTTTACGTGCTAAAAAAACACAATCCTCAGCAGTTTCATCTTTCTCAATTGATTGTTCTCCATTCTGGATAAAACTCCAGCTGAAGTTTTGGTTGAATGCCAGAATTACGGCATGAATTACATAGCAGGAGGAAATCTAAATAGTTTGTCATTCTCGTACAGTGTACATATCCATATTCACACTCACAGGTGACTCACATTCAGACCTGAAGAGAAAGGGGAAAGGTTCAAAGCTTATTGTACCCTGAGAAAGGTTAGAAAATCCACCTACATTCTCCATACATAAATTCATTTCAGATGAGTTCCTGTTTCAGATGAGTTCCTGTTTCCCAGGCTGCTCTGAAGATAGGATAGTTGAGAAGAAATATTTAGCTCTTGAAACAAAAGTATAAATGTAATAAAATTAAGTTTTTAAAATAATGATACTCAACATGCATAAACCATTCCTTGCACCACTGCTAGATAATGTTTCATTGCTTCCTCAATTAAATTTTCACAAGTCCACATTTACATTTTTTTTTTCATACAGAGCAGCTGATGAGGATGGAGGTTGGAAAACCTTCAATTCCCCCCCCCCTACCCCCGGTATTTTCTGACAACCACACAACTGCAATTTAGCATAGAGAATAGAGAGACATCTCAGAATTTGTGAAAAAATATTATCTTCTCATTATTTCCATCTAATAAAATGGAGACAAAGCTTTTCCTTGGGGAAACACTGGAATAGTTCACTGAATATTTACTAAATTGGTGTGTATAATTTGAAGGTTCTTGTAGATTATCTCAGGATCAATAATTCTTTTTAAAAGTGGAAATGGTCAAAGGCAACTTGCAAATAGTAATTTATTGCAGAGCAAGGCAAATGTGAAAACATGCATTAGAAGGACAATGGTTTGCAGCAATAATGTCATAGTCTCAGAAATGTGTAATTAAAAAACCAAGGAAGCAGTAGGTTTCCAAATTATTGTTTACTCTGAAATGAATTTCAAGACTGAAATAAGCCTTGAAAATATTTGCAGTCCAAGAAGAATACCTCCAGATTGTGGGTTATTATAAGGTTGTGTTTTAAGGCATCTGGATGCCATTATTTCTCAATTCTTCACCTTGCATAGATTTAGAATATATATATTTAACCTCATAGTTTTGCTAAGAAGTAATTAAATGTCAATTCATGGGGCAAGAATCCAAAGGAAGAAAAAAAAAGTTTTCTAGCAATAATAATAATCTGGTTACATGCAGAATTAAAGACAAAAGGGCTGCTAGTTATTAATGTCTTAATTTCTAATCTTATCTTCTCCCGCTTGTCTTACTAGGCTCCTTGATCACTCTGGCTTGTCTGAATCAGCATGCTGTTTGTCAAATCATTAAGAATGTCAGTTCTCCAGTTACACCCCATACGAATCTTAATTTAAGCTCCAACTGGATGGTACAAGTTGAAGAAAAATATGGGTTTTACATTGGCTTGGGCTTGGCCATCTTTTCAAGCTTTCTCATTGGCACCAGTGTAATCCTCAAGAAGAAAGGACTGCGTCGACTGGTGGAGAAAGGAGGCACCAGGGCTGGTATGGATTTGTTGACTTAAGAGAGGGGACAGAAAAAATCTGTTTTCTGAAAAAGAACTCTAGTGGCATTTAAGCCAGATTTCCCGAAGCATAGTCGTATTGGAATTCAATTCTCATAAAAATTCAGAGCCAGAATAACCAAGGGTATGCTGACTGGGAATAATGGTTGTGAGAAAACACAGTGGTCACCTTCCAGGTTGGAGAAGTCATTAATACATTCTGGCTTCTGAAGACCCCTTCAGATATCACATTGAATTCATCCCGTTTGCAATTTTAAATACACTAGAGGTGCTACTAGTAGTATTCATAGAACAGCTGCAAATGGACTAATAATCCAGTCCTGCTTCCTAGAGTAACAATATTTTTTCTAGTATGATATTTCTGGAGAAAATGTTGAAAAACAAGTTTGTAACAATGTACACTATGTCATATGATGAAATGTTCAAGTCGGAGGATAAGGTTGTGGCAGTTAATTTCAGAAATGTTAAGCTGTGAGTGTCCAGTCCATGCACGCAAGAGGGGTGTGCATGTGTGGGGGAGGATGGGATTTTAAGGGCCTGCCAGTTCAGGTAGTATTTCCTTTTCTTTCTGAAAGACATTTAAAAGTCATTGAACATATGTATGTTGTGGCTTGCACGTCAACTGTCGTTTTCTCAGTCCAAGCTGTTGTTTCTGTCTCTCTTTTATGTTTAGCTACTGTAGCATTCTGTTTGAAATTGATTTTATTTTATATGGAACCTTTTTACAAAATGCTTCTCTATATATGTCCTTTTATTTCCCCAGGAGATGGAGGTCACGGTTATCTAAAGGACTGGCTGTGGTGGGCTGGTTTGCTAACCAGTAAGTAGGATTATTTACCCAGGCCTGGGCTGGTATCTGATAAAATATTTAACTTTGATGATTACTGAGGACTTAATCCCTCTGTGTTTCCCTGGGCTGGAAAGATTATTTCACATCCTGCAGTTAACAAAAGTTGTTTCTACAACTTTTTTGGGGGCCTTTTTGTACTTGAAGGAGTTTATGCTTGAATGCCTTAAAGATCTTTTTGCGCTTAAAGCCCTCTTTGCACTGAGCAGTTACGCCAAAGCCTGTGGAAATTATTTTTCAGATCTTATCACCATAACATAGGAATGTTCCAGAATTTAAATGATTCAGTTTTCAGAAGAGACATTTGCTGGTTAGAGCCAGCAATATGCCTTGTAGCACCTTCAGCAACTGACAAATTTATAGTGGTATGAGTTTTGGTGGACTGGAATGCAGGAAATATTTGCAGGTAACTCCAGTCCACATAAAATATATACCACAATAAAGGTATTAATTAAGTCGAGGCCTATCTGGACAGATAACTTTTTGCTTAGAGTTCCTAAGCTTTATTGTTTTCTTCGAAGGACAAGTTGTATGAAACTGAGTGGAAACAAGAGTTGCTGGTCAGTGAGAACCTAAATAATAATAATCGTAATTTACCTATTCTTTTTTTGTTTCCTGGTGGCTATTTGCTCAGTGGGTGGAGGAGAGGCTGCCAACTTTGCCGCATATGCCTTTGCAGCTGCAACAATTGTTACACCACTCGGAGCACTTAGTGTGCTTATAAGGTGACTATCTTCCAATTTGCTCTTTTATCCCATATTTATTCTAGGTCTAGGTACTAATAATGTGATCTGGTTTGCCAGTAGAAAAAAAGATTTCTAATCTTGTACTAATATACCAATAGCCAGGTATGTACTTAAGTCCTGTTTTTTTCCCCTCTCTGTAATTGACCTTGCATATTAGTTTTGTGTTTCAGTGACTTTAATTTACATCAGTTAATAAGAGTACAGTTTTGTAAGGACTCTTTATGTTTTTTATCAGTAACTTACAAGTGTAACAGCAAGAATAAAGGCTGTTTCTGTATTTGTCTGTTGTGCCCAGTGCCATTTTGTCCTCTTATTTGCTTGGAGAACGGCTGAACTTACTGGGCAAACTTGGCTGCATGCTGAGCATTGTGGGTAGTACCGTTCTTGTGATACATGCTCCTGAAGAAGAGGAAATAACCACTTTGGGAGAATTGTTTTCAAAACTGAAGGAACCAGGTAAGCTTATGAAATAAGGCAGCAAAGGAATGAAGGTGTTGTGTTTAGTTGGAATGTTTTCATATCTGAACCAGATTCCCAGGGGCAGTAAAGTGATGATTGTAAAAGTGTCTTGCACAAGGGTGACTCTTCCATGATGTTGCCATGATTTTGTACACATTTATGTTCGGTGGCATCCCATGGACTGTGCCAATTGTCTTGCTTCTCTTTCCAGGGAGAAAATCTTTAATGAAACTCTCATGTCCTGTTGTCAATTTTTTTTACATTTCATTTTGAATGTAAATTTCAATTTTAAAAAAAATTGGATTTCGAGATGAGATACAGGGAACCGCTTTTGATGTGCAGTCTTTCAAAGAAAATAATCTTATCCTTAGAGCTGTATGATCAATTGCAAAGTAGCCCCAAATTTAATAATTGGAATATTTCAGTAATTCCCCAACTCTAGTGGTCTGCAGCCAGCAAGACATCATAGATATTCACATCTGTCTCCTAGATTTCTCTTCTCCTCCAAGGTTTTCTAGGGCCATAGGGTTGTGTCCTTAAAAACTTTGTTTTTCTGTAAACTTAAATCTTGTTCTTGCATGTGTAGGAGGATGCCCATCCCTTACAATAAACTGATTGATGTATTTAAGTTCCTAAAACAATGCAGTGCTGTGTTGTTCTACCCATCCATTTATTGTACTAGCCAGTGCTTATGCTAAGCATTTCATTCTGTCTTGTATAGAAATGTCATGATTTGTCACTTTTTTTGTTTTTTAATTTCTTCCAGGTTTTCTTGTTTATGCCAGTATCCTCTTGATTATCAGCTTAGTCCTGATTTGTTTCCTAGCACCACGTTATGGCCAGACCAATATTCTCATCTACCTCTCCATCTGTTCTGTGATTGGGGCTTTCTCCGTCTCATCTGTCAAAGGGCTGGGCATTGCCATCAAGAGTTTTTTCAGTCACCAGCCTGTTCTACAAAACCCATTGACCTGGATTCTTGTCTTCACATTAGTGGCTTCTATTACTACTCAGATCAACTACCTCAATAAAGCTCTGGACATCTTCAATACCTCTATGGTATTTCCCATTTACTATGTGCTCTTCACCACTATTGTCCTCACAACTTCAGTTATCCTCTTTAAGGAGTGGGTCACCATGTCTGTACTAGACATTATCGGGACGGTATGTGGATTTCTTACCATTATTCTAGGAGTGTTTTTACTCCATGCTTTCAAGGATATGGATGTCAGTTTGAAGAATCTGCCACAAACAATCCAGACTTCTAAAGAACCGCAAGCAATTAAGGATGACAAGAACACTTTAATAGAATTGGATAATCCAGACACCAAGGATCATAACAAATCCAAAGTATTCATGATCTTCAGTTGAAACCTAATTTAATATTTCTATTTCTTTGAGTATTGGGGCCAGACAGCATAAAAACATGCATGCATCTGGAAGAATTTAAATGAAGCATCACCATATGTGCCTTTGGAAAACAGCAACCACCTTCAACACAGCTTGCTACCTCCACATTTCTGCATAGTGATTCTCCTCTTTTCATCCTTGGCAATGGCACTGTATTTTGCACACTCTAGAATCAATAGCAGTGGTGATTGTATTTGATCAAACATGGGCATATTCCCTCTGCATTTGGAAGAAATATTCTACTGTCAAGTGGCATTGTTTCTTCCAGATCATTTTCACTTTTCTATCTTCACAAGGAAAAGCTATATTCGCTGTTTGAAGTGTGTGAAGAGTTTGAAGCTTCAAAAGAAAGCATGTCTATTTTTTTCCAGCTAGGAATACCCAAGTCGTTTTTGAAAATATGGTAAAATAAATAGCTACATTTCCCTCCAGATTGTAATGTTGTCCAAGACATTCGGCACCTTCAGTCATGTCCTTATTCTTAAATGGTGCAGTCTCAAAAAATCAAAATGCCCTACAGCCTTTTTCTTGGATATTGGATTTTAATATATTTTGGTGCTTCCACTATTTTAATAAATTTTACTGATACTATTAGATGTTCAGATATAGAAGCAGTTATCTTTCATTTTCCATAAATATGAATTATAATTTAATTGTGATAATGCTTTGTTCTTGTCCCCATAGAAAATGATATTTTGTATATATTTGGGGGGAAATGTATGTGCTTTATAGCCAAATAATTTCTATAGTTTAGAACTCAGTTATGATCACAGAAAGTGTAAACTGGGCTCAAAACTGTCAAAAGTTAATAAGATTTAATTAGTGATAACAAGTGATTGAGTTAGAGGCTTAACTGCCTATGATAATTATCACTAGCCACCCATATTATGCTATTTTATTGGTTAATGAAGGTCTTTTTAGCCTGGATGACCAAGATGTTCTAAAATGTTATAATTGTCTGTGCTTGTGAAGATTCACATAAGACAAGACTGGTTATGAGCTAACTATTTATGGGTTGAATCAAGTGCAAAATTAACAAACTTAACTTTGTTAAGTTTGAAGGAACACTTCATTACAAAAGGCTTCTGGATAAATATTTCAGGCTGTTTTCAGTCTTGTCTCTGTGCTTCTAAATTAATGGGCCTATTCTGACTTGTAAACAAGCTACTATATAGTTCTTTGTGCTTTGCTATTGGTCAACAGCAGAATGTAGTTCTCATTTATAAAAGAAGACTTATTTTGTAATGCAATAGACACAACTGCAGGGATCACACTCTAGAGCAGTGGTGGCGAACCTATGGCACGGGTTCCAGAGGTGGCACTCAGAGCCCTCTCTGTGGGCACGTGCGCCGTTGCCCCAGTCCTAGGCCTTCAGCTGGGTTTTATAAAATCTTTTTGCTTTAGGCCTCTGCCGCCGTGTACAAAAAAAAAAGGTTCAGTCAAATCAATTTCAACTTCTTGCGGGAAAAATAAGATTTTGCAAAGTTGGAATTGATTGATTGAACTTTTTAGTCCCACCCAGTCTGCTGTTACCACCGCAGCCATGCCCACCCAATGGACCACGCTCACCCGGCACCCGACGATGCATAAGTGGGTTTTGGGTTGCAGTTTGGGCACTCGGTCTCTAAAAGGTTCGCCATCACTGCTCTAGAGCACATGTAACTTTTAAGAGGCGTACCATCATAAGGTTTATTGGAAGAGTTCCATCTATGTATAATTCATGGGATGGTTGTATGAAAATGCTAAACCAAAAAAAAAAGTTTTCTATGATCTATAATTTTTTTTGTAACAGTGTAGCACAAACATGCCTTACAAAGGATTGCCCTTCTGTTTCCAGTTTGAAAGCTGGCTGGGTGGCTTTGGACCACTCACTCTCTTAGCCCAACTCACCTCACAGATTGTGGACAAAATAAGAGGAAGGAATACAAGAAGTCCTCAACTTAACAACCATTTGCTTAGTGACCATTCAGCGTTACAGCGGCACTGAGTTATGACCATTTTTCACATGACTGTTGCAGCATCCCCATGGTCATGTGATCAAAATTCAGACACATGTATTTATGATGGTTGCAGTGTCCCAGGGTCATGTGATCATCTTTGGTGACCTGACAAGCAAAGTCAATAGGGGAAACAGATTGATTTAATCACTGTGTTACTAACTTAATAAATGCAATGATTCACTTAACAACGGTGACAAAGATCGTAAATTGGGGCAACTCACTAAAAATTGTCTCGCTTGGCAGTGGAAATTTTGGGCTCAATTATGGTGCTAAATCAAGGACTACCTGTATTGGGTATGTTCATCACCTTATTTATAAAAAAATAATAATAAAGGTGGGATAAATAAAAACTAATCCCTCCCAAATCTCCCCTATTTGCAGTTTCACTTTGTATAAGTAATCATTCTCTTCTATACTTGTATCTGCTACTTTATTTCTGGTGCAAAATATTGTTTCTTTGCTTTTGAACCTGTAGGTGGATGGTGAATAGTAAGTTAAAAATAATGTACTTGAAATTTTTTAAATTAAGGTCCTACATTGACTTTGGGGATTGAAAAATGATATATTTGAAGCTTTCTGGATGGTTAGATGTAACGATCTGGTACTAAGGGCTGTTGTGCCCTGCTGGCATCAGAAAACAGCTTTTTGTGTCTATTCCTTATGCTAAGTCACAATGTAGATTTTGTTTAGGATGTATAAACCCAGTCACTCTGGTTTGGCTTTCATTACAGTGAAGGTTTGTATCACAGGTACTACTTTTTCCAAAACTACAAAAAATAAAACTGTGTCAAGCAAATCTTGTAAAACTTTTTTGAGATCTTTGTTGCCAATGAATGTATTTAACAATTAGATAATTGTATAATTGAGTTTTGCAAATGGGTTTATAAATGACTGAAATTTGTTCTTGTTTCATTCATAAGACTTTAGCACAACTCATTTATTTCATGTGGAAGAACATAATTGTTTTTATGAACTTCCAAAGCTGGTAATCTGTTTCATTTGCTAGTTTCTACCATCTACCTACCATCTTTCCCCAAATTAGCCTTGTTTTATGGGACAAGGAGAGTTGCAATCCAATATACCTAAAAGGTATCACGTTTGGAGAAAGTCTCCTGTATCTGAGATTTACTCTCTGAATGGTCTGCAAACAAAAGGAGGGGGAAAAAACCCATATTTCAATCTAACAGATCTGATGGCCATGGGGTTCAAAAATAAAAGTTAAATGTCATCAGGGAAAAAGCAGCACAAAGCTAGCCAACTTTAGTTGATCCTCAAAACTCAAAATACAAACTACTTCTGTACTGATGACTGTTAAAGTACCTCCTGAATCGTAGGCAAAAAAAGCCTTATTGATTTCCTGGGAAGGGTCAGTAGAAGGGGTATGCTGCTCTACTCTAAACTTTTGAGTTTCATCTAGTTGGCCACTGTGTGGTACAAAATGCTTGATTAGGTGGGCCTGTGGCCTGATTCACCAGGACTCGTGTTTTGTTGTGTGCAAGGAAACTACATAGGCAAATCCACATTTTCTACAGGATTGAATTCAAATTGAAGAAAATTGTCTTTTCTAGTTCTCCAGCTATGAGGACGATTGGTTTAAATAACAGCATATGTAGTATCCCCTACCTCTTTAATAGTATCAATCCCCATACAACAATTTATAACAAGTAAGTATACAAATAGCAATCGCAAAATTTATTCAGTATATCTAGGCAAAAGGCACAACAAGCTGCATTATTCAAGTATTTGTATAGGTGAACAATTTATATAGGTACACAAAAATCATACTGTAAACTCCAAAACAAAGTGGTGAAACATGGTAAAAAAGCGTCTCCAAAACATGTGAGAAAATGGTTATAGTGCAGTATAGGATTGTACGCTGTTTCAGTTATAAAGGCAAAAAAGGTCACTTTGCAACTCATTTAATCAAATATATATTTTCCTGTGACCATGCAGCAATTATCATCTCCAGATAATGCATGGCTTGGAAAATGTTCCATGTTTGACTTTCCCTCCCTCCCCCCTCTAATTTGGTGAACCCTGATCTTGCCTTTTGCCTTTGAATCCAAAGCACTGCGCAGCTCTAGCGTTTATTAAACTTGGAAATAAGCTCAACAATCTGGAGCACAATCTGATTCAATATTTATTGAGCGGTAGCCACATGTACTGTAGCACTTTTCTCCCAATCTATGCCATGCATACGAAAAAACAATTAGGTGAAGTATTATCAGTATTAAGGCATATACTATATAGTTAAGACTGTCATTTCTGGCATCTGAAAAGGCTCCTCTAGAACATAGTTAGGAGATGTACCAAAATTCATTCCATCGTGCATTAACTGTATCACACAAGGAAATTTCTGTTATCCACAAGAGGTAGAGGGAGAACACACAGGTGTATCCGTGCACCAGTTAGAAGGGAGCAGGATGCTAATTTTAGAACTTATGAGGGAGTCACTCTTTTAAGAAGTAGCAATCTGATTAAAAAGATATCCTTTTGGCTGTATAATATTCTTGGAAATATAGCCACCTTGAAACAATATGAAATAGGCCAAATAAAGGTTAGTGGAAGAAACAGCAGGATTGTGCATATTTATTCAAAGCAGTGCTAAATTAAGAATATGATTTTTTGGGGGGGTCTTCACTTGCCATGGCCCTCAGTAAAGGATTTTTTAAATAGGATTCTGCAAGGTTTTGGAAACAGATTTTCAGAATATGCAAGACTGGGAATGCAGGATGTGTTTGCATTTCATTAAAGGTTAGTCATTACTTGTCTCCTGGATGATATGGCTACAGCAAGGCTTCAACTCCTGCAGATGTAATTTTGAATGACATAGTGATAATATTGAAAATGTATCATCTTCAAAGGGCCAAGAATAACTCTGTATGACATGTACTTTCTAGATCAGGGGTCTTCAAATTTGGCCCTTTTATGACCACAAGTCATAAAAGGGCCAAGTTTGAAGACCCCTGTTCTAGATACTTTCCTATTGTAAAAGAGTTGCTAGATTGGTGTGGGTTTGAAACATATACCTAGGAACGCACAAAATACTTTGGTTTTAAAAATGATCATTTCAGCTACTGCAAACATGGAACAAAAGAGTCATTTGGTTCTGAATTGGTTCAGCAGTTGGTTCTGAGTGTGAAATTTTGTGCATAGTTTGGAGTCATTTTCGGTGTTTTACCTGTTCTGAGAACTGCAGCTGGACTATTGCTTTGGGGCTTATCACTAGGTTCCTTTTTCTCACACTTTTTCAGCACACTGGTAGAATAGCAAGGATTAAGTGATGCTCTTGCTGTTGTTGTTCATACTGAACAAACAGATGTGGGTTGTACAGAGAAAAGAATACATGGTTAGAGCAGAACTCTGTTCCTCTTGTTTCCTGTCCAGATTTAATGTTTTTCAAAAAATGGCGGTGGGGTGTTAGTTTTTACTTGATCAAATTTTCCACATAAAAACTTGGCACGAAATGCTAATCTATAAACTTTTGCAGCTCTGGCATGAAAAATAAGAAAAAACAAGTTAATCTAGAGTTCCCACTACAGTAAATCCTATGATCAGAATACTTTTAACAGTTTCAAGCTTTGTCCAACAGAATGAAACTTTTCAAACTATGTTCTAGCACAACACGGTTAAGCAGTAGTGTTTTAATAGTATGTATTAAGGAGAGCTATTTTGTTTTGAGCAAAAACTGCAACATGTTTCCTATTCCGTGCACATTTCTACAAATACACTCCTTCGTTCAGAAGAAATTAAATATAAAGGGACTAGAAAACTCTTCATTCATATTACAAATAACTGTGTAGTTTTGCTAGGAAGTAATGAGCACCAGAGAAAGATCGTGGGAAAGATTTGCTCTTCTTGTGGCTACAAATATTCAGTATGAAACTTAAACATACAATATTACGTTGTGCCCTGGCAATGTACGGTATGCAATTAAAATACTATTTGACATGCCCAACTTGAAATAATATTTTCAGGAACATAATTTTAGATATCTGCATGGACTCTTGAACTAGCATGTAGGGTAACTGGATTATATTCACTCTGTCACAGTTCAGATACTTATAGTTAAAACTGGAGTAAGTTTTAAAAACAGAAAAAAATGTGTAGCGCACTAACACATTATATGCATTGTCCCTCTATATCACCTAGACTAACCATGGTAATTTTACGTCATCAGAAACCAAACATCATTTCTTTAGCACCAACATATTGCAAAGTAAACTGGAAAAAAATTTCCACAGGATAAAAGAAGCACCGCTTAAAACCTGAGAACATTTGTGAAGCTTCGTATATGCCTCAGTGTTACAATTGTATCACTAGGATTCATGGTTGTTTACAGTGCAAAAACAACTTGTGGAACACAGATAGACAAACAATAGACTTTTATCAACTGCCCAACTAGCACCATGAATCAAAAAGCCTATTTTGATCTTCGTGGACTCTGGTGGATATCTAATTAAGCTGGATCATTAGGTATCCTCAAATGAATTGGAATGAGAAGCTTATAAAACTTTGAATGTTGGATGAGTAAAGTAACATGGCAGGAAAACCACTGATCAACAGGACACTTATAATTAGTTCTGCATTGCATTTTAATCAGGAAATTCCCCGTTATAATGGTGTTATAAAGGTCACTGTGGTACCTTATCTGATGACTTTGTTCTTATTATAAATTTGCTGTATTCTTTATGCCAGTGCCAAATTGGAAAGCATAAAAAGTTACTAGTTACATTAAGGACAGTTTTGAAATGTTTTAAGTGAATAATCTCAGTCTATATGAAAGATAAATACATTTTTAAAAAACTACCTTAAGTAGAGTGTCTTGGTAATATTAACTGAGGGGCAGCAGTGACAAAAACACTGTGTGGACCCTGGATAATATATCTCATCCTTTTTTGTCCTCATGAAGGTAAAGTCCATGCAGCAAAATCCATGAGGATCTCCCAGTGCGTGAAATATGGGTAGTGATGTGCTGATAAATGGTGATCAGTGTGCTAGACATTGTAAGCTCAGAGTTCTGTTCTCAATCAGCTCACAAAATTCAAGAAAATTTAACAATTGGCTCTCGTGAGCCAGGAGAAGCCAGCACACCATCGGGTATTGGGACAAGGGTTTGCCACATCCTTCAGAACAAAAGAATTTTAAAAAGTCTCTTTTTTGCACCTTCTCCAACTGTACCGCAAAATGTTGGTTCCTGTCATTTCAAGACAGACAATAAATAAACTCTAAAGTTACCTAAAATAGGCATAATACAACTTTAAAAACCTACCCTACCTCATCTACAAACAAACAAAATCCTGCCCCTGCCCCATGCATGATACAGTCCAACCTAATTTTTGTCATTTTCTTCTCTATTCTAGTCCCCTCTAAAAGATCCCACTTTTCTCTTCATATAAAAGGTTTATGAACTCACTTCAACATATTTTCTTTTGGACTAGAGAAGGGCATCATAATGGAAGCATCTCTCCATTCTTCACTTTCTGTTGGAATTTCCTCATATAACACTTGAGGAAAATTCAGCAATCGCTTCCCAAGGTTGCATTTCAGAGATACATAAGATCAGTGGTGGGATTCAAATATGTGAACAACCACTTCTCTGTGTGGATGCCGCTTCCGGAAGTCCACTCTGGACCTGGGCAACAAAAAATTAGCTACCGGTTCTGCCGAAGTGGTGCAAACTGGCTGAATCCCACCACTGCATAAGACCTGAAGCAAATACAGCTGAGAAGAAATAATGCCAAGACCATCCAGGCTGAAGGGAAACATTTGCCATCACAAAAACACCCCTGCATAGCTGGTCAGTACTTGTTACAATTTCAAGGCAAGTAGACCTGAGTATACCTCAGAGGACCGTGGAAGTTCAAGGCAAAATATGAACTCACGGCACTTACATTGCTAAAATTTCTAAATTTCTAAATTCTGAAAAACTATGGACTGAAAAAACTTTGGACTGACAGCTGTCTCCATAGAAGAATATAAGAGGTTACATATATGTAAGTAGAAGATTCTTCTCTTAAATGCATATACAGCAAAATCCTTCAAATTAGGAAACTCTTCTATATGATCTAAAATAGTTTGGGAGGATCTTTCACCAGCATGAGATGCTGTTAGGGCAGTGGTTCTCAACCTTTTTAATGCCGCGACCCCAACCGGTCATAAGTCGAGGACTAAACCGGTCGTAAGTCAAGGACTAAACCGGTCGTAAGTCGAGGACTAAACCAGTCGTAAGTCGAGGACTAAACCAGTCGTAAGTCAAGGACTACCCAACCGGTCGTAAGTCGAGGACTTTCCCTGCCCGGGAGCGCCACGCATGCGTGGTTCCGCCCCCTGCGCCGGCCGAGGCGTAGCTGGCAAGCGGCAGAGACGGAGCAGGCTGACCACCAGCTGGCCCAGCCCAAGGGAGGTAAGGCACCCGCCGGAAAAGGGGGAAAAAAGGCGGACAAAAAAAATGGCGGACAGCCTTGCTTGGCGACCCCCATGAAATGGTCAATTGACCCCAAATGGGGTCCCGATCCACAGGTTGAGAACCACTGTGTTAGGGCATCACATTTCCCTCTTCAAAGGACTTCAGATTTTGTTCCCGAAAGTGTTCATAGATAGATGTACTGTATTGGCTCCATTATGCAATGTTGATTATTCAATCTGTCTATTGTTGAAACAATGAATTACAGGAGTAATTAGGTCCTCTGCTTCTCTCCGCATGTGAATTTAAATAAACAAATTTAATGGAGAAAGGTCCTTGGTATGTACTGGGAGATCGCTAGACCTTTTCTAGAGAATTGCATCAGCCCATGCCACAAAATATGGGGTCCTTTCCTAAAGGTTGTTCTGAAATTGGCCTCAGTAACTTTAGGCCTGAGATTTGTACAAAATGAAACACAGCCCTTGAAAATTCCAGGTGAAACCAAATGGAATTGATGTAGATTTTAGAACCGTAGGACAAAATTCAGTTTCTAAACTTCAGAGTATGTGCTGTTCCAGGATTTCTCATGGCTCGATTCTAGAAAAGATAAAAGAATTTTAGTATTGTTTTGTCTCAGATAGAAGAAACTAGAGCAGGGGTCTTCCTGGCTGAGGAATTCTGGGAGTTGAAGTCCACAAGTCATAAAAGGGCCAAGTTTGAAGACCCCTGTACTAGAGGTATATTTGCATTTAGGTGGAACAATGGAGATTTCCAACATGCAAACATTTTAAATGACACATTATTTCTTTCCATAAGTGAATTATGGTCTGATCCACATAGCTCTGCTGAATGCAATAAAATAGAATGGCTACTAAATATGCATTGTATTTCAATCTAAAATGCTTTCTCTAATTTACTTCATGTTTGCGCTGATCACTGACTATGAAAATATGTTGTTGTTCTTAGTTAATGAAGAATCTGAATGGAATGAATTTACAGCAACTATTCAGTAGCTCTCCAGCTTTGCAACTTTTCTTGTTTCTACATCCATACACAATTTCACATATTGCCATTTATTCTCTCAAATTCACCTCTCTCCTTTTCAAGATCACATCAACTTCATCCAGCCATAATTTTCTTGGTATACTCTTTATTCTTCAGCCATTTACACTTTCTACACATCCCCACTCAAATGTTTATACTGAAGACTCAATTTTGTTTTTGATCTACACTCAATCATCACCTGTTCATTGTTGACTCTCTTCTTTTTTATACTGCAAGTTAAATCATCCATTCTCCACTTCATTCGGCTGACTTCTAATTTTTCCTAACACTTTACAGTTTCACTTCCATATTATAAAGTGGGTGAAGCAGGCTCTAGCCATCTTTGCCACAAAGAAGAGGGGGTCAACCTATTCTCTGAAGCACCTGAAGGCAGAACAAGAAGCAACGGATGGAAATTAATCATGAAGAGAAGCAACCTAAAACTAAGGAGAAATTTCTTAACAGAACAATTAACTAGTAGAACTGTTCACTTTCAGAAATTGTGGCTACTCCAATATTGGAGGTTTTTAAGAAGAGATTGGACAACCATTTGTCTGAAATGACATAGGGTTTCCTGCTTCAGCAGGGGATTGGACCTTCAAGGTCCCTTCCAACAATATTCTGTTAGACTACCTATTTACCCACTAGGTTTCTGTCAGGATTTGCATTCTCCAAATTTCAGCATATTCCCTTATTTAGTAAACTTTCTACCCAAGTACACAAATGTACCTACTTGCACTAACTGCTGACCATCAAAGTACACATTGCAATAATTTACTCAATTTCCTTCCCAAAATACAACTACCTTGAGCTTTGACACAGTAATTTTAAGATCCCTGTTCTTCATTCTATCAGCTGGGCATTTACCACAAATCATAGTCAACAACATTGGTTTAATCCGCATACAAAGTATACACATATTCATATCTTCAACCAACATTATGCTGGCCTACAGGAGCTGTAAATTGATAATTTTCCTTCAACCTTCCCTAAATTGAAGAATTGGAAACCAGACAAAAATTGCCAGTACCACTGGATTCAGGTAGGGCTACTTGAGGGGACAAACCACTGCCTCTTTAAGAGCCAGGGGAACCATTAGAACCATCTTCAGAGATGCATTTACCACTGCCTGGACCCAATCACACATCATCTCCCAGGAGATCTGTGACTCTGTTCCTTCCCCGTCATTCCTGGGCCAAATTCAATGTGTTGTTTTCACCTTTTAATTCAGGGTTTAATACTTTTCGTGAAGCCAATTGAGGCAGATCAAGCAGGGGTATTCCTCAGCATGCCTAGCTGAGGAATTCTGGGAGTTGAAGTCCACAAGTCATAAAAGGGCCAAGTTTGAAGACCCCTGGACTAGAGTCTTCCATGAAAGACTTATCTGGAGCCTTGAGAATTTTCCAGTGACATTTCACTGTCTCAAGCTTTTTGCATCTGTTGGTGAATTTTAGTTTTAGGCTTTTCTACCCCTGGAAAATATCATGCTACAATTATCTTAATATCTTTACTACTCTTCTCTTAAATCAACTTATCTTTCTGTCCTTTTTAAAACACGAGAAAAAAAATTGATATCAGGTGTCCGGTTGAATATTTCAAATTAGGAAAAATATCACACAACACTCGAGTGTTGTTTTTTCCTTTACCTTTTGTTTGTATATCCTTGTTACCATTTTATAGCTCACCTCTGCCAAGACCGCATGAATTCCTGTATTCCTTGCAGTGCCATATGATGGTACTGTTCCTGTATTCACTTTGGACAACCCTGTCCTCTTGCTTGAAGAGACTGGATTAGCTGGAAGCGCTCTCTGAGGTGGTCTTAGTCTGGAAGAATCCTAGGGCAAAAAGTAAGAATTCTTCAGTTTTTGTGAGGATAGAGAGAGAGAGAGAGAGAGGGAGGGAGGGAGAGGGAGAGAGAGAGAATAAACATAATACGGATCTAATAACTGGGTAGATAAATAGATATCTATTAAGAGCTCAGAATGAAAAGCAATTTATTAGGCAGAAGAAACAGTACTTATTCATGATTTAAGGTATATTCCCCAACTTGAAATTGCCCAAATGTGGTGGTGTTGCAACTTCAGAATTCATGGGCAGCAATGCAATACACCTGGAGGCCACCAGATTTGAGAAGACCAATTTAAGGTAATTATAATCTGTTCTTCCTTTTCATGCTTTATGAAGTATATTATATAATAAGAGAAAATTTGCATTTTTGGAAGATGTATATTCCTCCCACCATGCTTTTCCTGTGTTTGTGTGTGTATGTGTATCTGTGTGTATCAAGAGCCAATGTGGTGCAGTGGTTAGAATGCAGTAGTGCAGGATGACTCTGCATTCCCACTGCCAGGAATGATCCTTACCGGATCAAGGTTGACTCAAACTTCCATCCTTCTGAGGTAAGTAAAATGAGGACCCAGATTGTTGGGGGCAATCTGATGACTCTGTGAACCACTTAGAGAGGGCTGCAAAAAGTCTAAGTGCTATTGCTCTCTGTTTATCTGTCCGCCCATGGCTCACACACCCCTCCTCAACTGCTGCTGATTTTCCATATAAGAAAGCCGAAGTCAGAGTCAGGAATCAATGTGAAAAGGTATGGGATGGGATTTAAGAATCTGTAGGAAGGAAACATTGTTCTTTTGTTCTGAAAGGCCCATTTTATCCCTGGTTTTACCTATATGCATATGGCACTGCCTCTCTATTTCTATGTTTATGCTCTAGCAACTAGTTGTACAGATTAATGCAATGTGCTATATATGGGACTGATCCTACAGAAAGCCCAGAAACATCAGTATGAAATACAATAGCAGTATTTTCTTCAGGCTGCATCAATTTCAGAGTTCTCTTCACTGCAGTCCCATGCCAGACTTTCTGGTTGTTGTAGATAAATCGGATCAGACAGATTCCGAATCTAAGCATCATAACTGTCATGTCCATACATCCACGATGTATTTACACAATCATATTCAGGAAAAGCTGGGCACCCTTGGTTTCAATGGATGAACAGTTATAGCCTGTCAGGGCCTAGCAACTAATGAAAGATAATATTGAGACATGCTTTGGTTCAGCCATGAGGCTAAGTTAAAAATCTGTAGTTGGTTTACTAAACCAACTACACATTATGCCACACTAAAAATAAAGTCCTGCCTGGTCACACCTCCAGGCCACTGAAATGAGGGGATGTTCTAGGCAGAAAACAGATTGGAAGGGAAATTCATCAGACACAAGGTGGTGCTGTCATTTCAACCTTATTGGTTTTGCCAACCAACTTCAACCTGGTTTGAGACGAAATGGTAAGGGCAGTAAGAGAAATCTGGTTTGTGAGGAGCTCCTCCCTCTCCCTTTTTGCAGCTCTCAAGCCCCTATATGCTACCCTACTAAACTTTGACAGTAATCCCATCAAAATACAGAAATGCAAGTCCTTTGCTATTTATTGATGGGAATCTTTTTTTAAAGCTTAGTTCTCTCCTTCTGATATATACAAGCAAAACCATTCTACTAAGAATAAACACTTCTCTTACGGTAATGCTGGGTCCTGGACTACTTTCATATATATTACCACATCAACCACTATGTTCCCTTGCTGCATCAATTCATCAGTCAAAAACCCATCTGCCCTTATATAATCCTATATATTTTCCTTGCCAATACTTGCTTACACAAAAGAATTGAGTGCTCTCCTTATAGGCCAGGTCATGTCAGTACAAGTGACAGTCAATCTCATATAAGACACACCCAAATGATACACGGTTTATATCTGTGATGAGAAAAATATATGATCCAATTATACACAATGTATAGTCCCACTGAAGCAGATACTTCTACTCTAAAGTTTCATTAGCACGCCTTTCCTAGCAAATACCAAATGCAGTTGTTTGAATGTTCACTATTTTTAAAACACCTGTACAGCTTACCCAAAGTTACTGACAAAGAGGATTTCATAGGTATATAAATTCTTCACCTGCTGAACTATGACGTTTGGAGGTGGAGGTGCAGGCCTGCTTGGCGGAGTTCGTTTTGGCAAATGTTTCTCCTCGGTCTGATGTTCCAGAAAGGGGAGTTTCTTTGTATAGTTAGCTGGAAAAACCGGGGGTGGTGGCTGCCCCTGTCTCTTGAACTCTGCAGGTGGCTGGCAATACAGCACTTCAGGTTTTGAGGGTGCATTCTGTATATCAGTAATCTACAAGCACAAAGAGGAAGATGGCATTTCTACGGTATATTATTAGTTAGTGTGACTAATTGATAACCAACTTTTTTCCTGGCTTCAGCAGAGGACAGCGCTGGACTGACCCAATCTGGGATCAAAACGAAGTAGGATAGACTTAGTTCATGCTTAATTGGGGGACCTCAAGGGATTTGCATGGTTATAAGTGAGAGTTGGAAGTCAAAGAACAACTCCAAACTGCTTGGAGGAATGTGTCCATTAAGTCACCAGGANTCATCATCTTCAAACATGACGTGACATCTTCACCATCAATCTGTCTTCCTGTGAGTTCCATGCTCTCTAACTATTTTTCCATCTATGTATGTGGTTGGAGGGAGGGAGGGAGAGGGAGGGAGAGGGAGAGGGAGAGGGAGAGGGAGAGGGAGAGGGAGAGAGAGAGAGAGAGAGAGAGAGAGAGAGAGAGAGAGAGAGAATAAACATAATACGGATCTAATAACTGGGTAGATAAATAGATATCTATTAAGAGCTCAGAATGAAAAGCAATTTATTAGGCAGAAGAAACAGTACTTATTCATGATTTAAGGTGTATTCCCCAACTTGAAACTGCCCAAATGTGGTGGTGTTGCAACTTCAGAATTCATGGGCAGCAATGCAATACACCTGGAGGCCACCAGATTTGAGAAGGCCAATTTAAGGTAATTATAATCTGTTCTTCCTTTTCATGCTTTATGAAGTATATTATATAATAAGAGAAAATTTGCATTTTTGGAAGATGTATATGAAAAAACATCATAAATTCCTCCCACCATGCTTTTCCTGTGTTTGTGGGTGTATGTGTATCTGTGTGTATCAAGAGCCAATGTGGTGCAGTGGTTAGAATGCAGTAGTGCAGGATGACTCTGCATTCCCACTGCCAGGAATTTGATCCTTACCGGATCAAGGTTGACTTAACCTTCCATCCTTCTGAGGTCAGTAAAATGAGGACTCAGATTGTTGGGGGCAATCTGATGACTCTGTGAACCACTTAGAGAGGGCTGCAAAAAGTCTAAGTGTTATTGCTCTCTGTTTATCTGTCCGCCCATGGCTCACACACCCCTCCTCAACTGCTGCTGATTTTCCATATAAGAAAGCCGAAGTCAGAGTCAGGAATCAATGTGAAAAGGTATGGGATGGGATTTAAGAATCTGTAGGAAGGAAACATTGTTCTTTTGTTCTGAAAGGCCCATTTTATCCCTGGTTTTACCTATATGCATATGGCACTGCATCTCTATTTCTATGTTTATGCTCTAGCACAGTGGTTCTCAACCTTTTTAATGCCGCGACCCCAACCAGTCATAAGTCGAGGACTAAACCGGTCGTAAGTCGAGGACTAAACCGGTCGTAAGTCGAGGACTAAACCGGTCGTAAGTCGAGGACTAAACCGGTCGTAAGTCGACGACTTTCCCTGCCCAGGAGCGCTGCGCATGCGTGGTTCCGCCCCCTGCGCCGGCCGAGGCGTAGCTGGCAAGCGGCAGAGACGGAGCAGGCCGACCACCAGCTGGCCCAGCTCAAGGGAGGTAAGGCACCCGCCGGAAAAGGGGAAAAATGGCGGACAAAAAAAATGCCAGACAGCCTTGCTTGGCGGCTCCCGTGAAATGGTCGATCGACCCCAAATGGGGTCCCTACCCACAGGTTGAGAACCACTGCTCTAGCAATTAGTTGTACAGATTAGTGCAATGTGCTATATATGGGACTGATCTTACAGAAAGCTCAGAAACATCAGTTAGTATGAAATACAATAGCAGTATTTTCTTCAGGCTGCATCAGTTTCAGAGTTCTGTTCATTGCAGTCCCATGCCAGACTTTCTGGTTGTTGTAGATAAATCAGATCAGACAGATTCCGAATCTAAGCATCATAACTGTCATGTCCATACATCCACGATGTATTTGCACAATCATATTCAGGAAAAGCTGGGCACCCTTGGTTTCAATGGATGAACAGTTATAGCCTGTCAGGGCCTAGCAACTAATGAAAGATAATATTGAGACATGCTTTGGTTCAGCCAGGAGGCTAAGTTAAAAAGCTGTAGTTGGTTTACTAAACCAACTACACATTATACCACACTAAAAATAAAGTCCTGCCTGGTCACACCTCCAGGCCACTGAAATGAGGGGATGTTCCAGGCAGAAAACAGATTGGAAGGGAAATTCATCAGACACAAGGTGGTGCTGTCATTTCAACCTTATTGGTTTTGCCAACCAAGTTCAACCTGGTTTGAGACGAAGTGGTAAGGGCAGTAAGAGAAATCTGGTTTGTGAGGAGCTCCTCCCTCTCCCTTTTTGTAGCTCTCAAGCCCCTATATGCTACCCTACTAAACTTTGACAGTAATCCCATCAAAATACAGAAATGCAAGTCCTTTGCTATTTGTTAATGGGAATCTTTTTTTAAAGCTTAGTTCTCTCCTTCTGATATATACAAGCAAAACCATTCTCCTGAGAATAAACACTTCTCTTATGGTAATGCTGGGTCCTGGACTACTTTCATATATATTACCACATCAACCACTATGTTCCCTTGCTGCATCAATTCATCAGTCAAAAACCCATCTGCCCTTATATAATCCTATATATTTTCCTTGCCAATACTTGCTTACACAAAAGAATTGAGTGCTCTCCTTATAGGCCAGGTCATGTCAGTACAAGTGACAGTCAATCTCATATAAGACACACCCAAATGATACACGGTTTATATCTGTGATGAGAAAAATATATGATCCAATTATACACAATGTATAGTCCCACTGAAGCAGATACTTCTACTCTAAAGTTTCATTAGCACGCCTTTCCTAGCAAATACCAAATGCAGTTGTTTGAATGTTCACTATTTTTAAAACACCTGTACAGCTTACCCAGAGTTACTGACAAAGAGGATTTCATAGGTATATAAATTCTTCACCTGCTGAACTATGACGTTTGGAGGTGGAGGTGCAGGCCTGCTTGGCGGAGTTCGTTTTGGCAAATGTTTCTCCTCGGTCTGATGTTCCAGAAAGGGGAGTTTCTTTGTATAGTTAGCTGGAAAAACCGGGGGTGGTGGCTGCCCCTGTCTCTTGAACTCTGCAGGTGGCTGGCAATACAGCACTTCAGGTTTTGAGGGTGCATTCTGTATATCAGTAATCTACAAGCACAAAGAGGAAGATGGCATTTCTACGGTATATTATTAGTTAGTGTGACTGATTGATAACCAACTTTTTTCCTGGCTTCAGCAGAGGACAGCGCTGGACTGACCCAATCTGGGATCAAAACGAAGTAGGATAGACTTAGTTCATGCTTAATTGGGGGACCTCAAGGGATTTGCATGGTTATAAGTGAGAGTTGGAAGTCAAAGAACAACTCCAAACTGCTTGGAGGAATGTGTCCATTAAGTCACCAGGAGTCAAACTCATTTTGTCTTACCTTTTCCCTACTCTGGCAAATACACATGGGGATCAAACACATTCACAGCAATCACTACACTTCTGTTTTCTAAGTATCTTTTTGAATGAGTGCCGCCAAATGCTGCTGATATATTTTATGTCCTGGCTGCTTTGCCTTAGAGTGTGTGTGCGTGTGTATTTTTCTGTTTATTCTTGTGTCCTTATTTTTATAGGCTCCAGACGTGGTTTCATGGAAGACTACATTTAAAACAAAATCTATACATGTTCCTTATTAGAAACATTTTTTGCAATAAATACGATTTGCAACTCTAAAATAGAACAAAATTAAGAGGCATTATAATATAGTATGGTGTTTAAGATGGGGAGCTTGGAAGCCTCCACTTGACTAAGTAACTCATTGAGCAACTGAGTCAGGTATTATATTTCAGACCAGCCTTCCCCTGAGGGATTGCTATAAGAGTAAAATGACAGATCTCCTACTTACACTGTCTCGAGTACAACATAAATTAACAAATAATTAATAAATATATAAATAATGATTTGCAGTGAGAAAAAAAATGGGTGAAGATTCCAAAATGGTCTAGTTCAGAGATTATGGGAACTGACATATAGAACAAGTTTCTTAGAACATAACAAGAAAATTAGTTGTACAGCTAAGATATTTCCTTTGGTGGTGTATTTTAAAATGCTGAGGAATCAGAGCATGGATCAACAAAGGTTTGATTAGAAATTAATCATTTCAAAGTACCTTTCTCTGTCCTTGTGGAGTTTTCGATTTGAATGCTGGGTTGGCATGTCCATCCACTTCTTTCTGAATGGAAAGAGGTGGGCTGTATCCAAACAATAGAGACAAACAAGTATTATAAATGATTTTTGCACTTGCACTTGCTTTATTTGTATAAAGAATGTCTTACAAATAAAACCACAAGTTTTTATGTAGACTAACATTGGAAAAAGGCCAATATACTCAGTAGCCAAGTTGTAACAATTCATATTTCTATGTGTGAAATCTCTTGTTAAATATAACAAGAAACTTCTTTTCATAACAGGGTTTCTAGCAGGCAATCTATAGTACTGACAGGTCTATAATAATAATAATAATAATAATAATAATAATAATGATGATGATGATGATGATGATGATGATGATGATGATGATGATGATGATGATGATGCTGGAAGGGACCTTGGAGGTCATCGAGTCCAACCCCCTGCTTAGGCAGGAACCCTACACCATTTTGGACAAATGGCTGTCCAGTCTCTTCTTAAAAACTTCCAGTGTTGGAGCATTTTTATTTAAAAATTAAGTGGAATTATGCCCTGAATATATTTCATATTATAGTTCACACACTATACTAAGCCTCTTATGTGTAATTCACCTCTTATATGTACTCAGCCACTGTGTTTATAAATCAATTTAGGACAGAGATCTACAGACTGAGATTTGCCATACGTAACCTTTCCCTAAAAGTCTTAAATATGGTCTCCAAAGCCTTTCCAGAAACTGTAATGGTACCTTTATAATACAGATATAAATAAAAGAATACTGGCTTATCAAGCATATATATCCAGAAAACAAATGAAATATAAGGGGATATGAGCAACATCACATTGACCCTCATACCTACTTACCATAAAAAAAGCAATTTTCTCATGTACTGACAAACCATTCATTCATTCATTCATTCATTCATTCACCTGGACTGTTGGGTTTTCTTGGAAATAAAGATAATCTTCTTAATTGGCACAAGTTTGGCTCTCCATTTATAACAGCAAAAAGCTAGTCCAATTAAAGTCAAAAGCAAGATGGAAACCAGGACACCTATGATGATTGGAATAGGATCTGGACCAGAAAAAAAAAGGCAAAATTATTCAAATTCACTGAATGTGCTACAATGCAACCACCACATACACAAAAACCCCCACTGTAGGATGCCAGTATTTGAACAGGTAATAGTAAAGGACATATCTGGGTCATGTGTTCCAATGCTGAACATGAAAGAGACAAAAACGTCACTTGCCAAAAACTCCATCTTTCCCTCAATTATGTTGGTATGGACCACTCAATACATTGTGGTCCTTTACCTCATCTGCTCACCCAAATTCCTGCCCCACAAATTCTGTTCAAATGTCATTAATCAAATTAAAATATAAATTAGACCCACTTTTTTCAAGCATGGGGCCACTGTCCAGGCTTCCTCCCTTTCCAGGTTTATCACAAAATGGAGGTGCCCATCCACTGAAACAATGGCAGTTGTGATTGTTGTTGCAAGTCTGTATTGAGAGAACACCATCAGTGTTACTTCTGTAGTAAACACTCTGCTCATGCCAATCCAAACAGCACAAGAAGCTTTTGCAATTTGCATTGGGTTTTGTTAGAACTCAGTGTATCTAAAAGTCACCCAGACAATCCATGGTTATATCCATCATACCTCCCAAGAAATGCAGTGTTTGAACATTCTTTTCATTTTTTACACTTAAGTCACAAAGGATATATTTCCATCCTTCAAAATTCACTGTTACTTATATGTGCATTCCTGAAGAGGAACAGAGATGACATCCCACTATTTTTAACCTCCCAATAAATACCCTCTCCATAACAAATGGCCATAACTTCTTCTCAAATGTAAAACCACAGCTTAAGGAAAGCCACATCCAACATTTGATATTTAAGATCTATATAACACTTCATAGCCTATCTGAAGAGAACCCTAGGATTTGTTTAAAACTGTGAGAAAAGTGTCAATGCATATGTATCCAGAAAACAAATGAAATGCATGATGGACAACTACTCTAACATTTTTACTGTGTCTCACCGTTCAACCACCACTTTGCCATAAACACGATTGCTTAGTGAACAATCCGACTTTTGCTATTAAATATTCCAAGAAAAATAGATCATAAATACAAAAGTATGCTTTGCATTTTGTTCCTCTTTCTTCCATTTAACTTCTGCTGAACCTCTCTTAGGACAAAATATGAAAAGTATAAAAGCATTTATAGTCATTCAATTTTTACTTTAAATTAAAAGCTGTGGCACGGGCATACATTTTAATTCCTTATTTATTATGCAGTTCATGTGTTAATATAGGATGGAAAAATTATTTTCCTAAAATGAGAGTGTATGTGTTTTTTAAAAGTGTGGTACCTTTAAAAAAGCCACAGAAAGCCATTTGACATGCTAAGATCACTGAAACGGGAGAAGGCTATATTTGTTATTCCTGTTTTCGTCATACTGTTCTCATCAATCCCTATTGTTTTGCTTACTAAAAATGAGCATTTTGCTGCCAAATTTTAGCCATATGATTTCAAGGTAATGGCAGAGCACAGATAGGGTGCTAGAAGAACATATATAGTGTACATTTCTGTTCTAGAATATATTTTGGACAATGTACAAATTAAACAAGAATGTTTTTTAAACAATGTGTTTGATTCCTGTTCCAGAGATTGATTATTTATTTATTTATTTACATATTTATTTATTTGATTTTGATCCCAGCTTTATTATTTTATGAGTAACTCAAAGCAGTGAACATACACAATGTTCATAACATATTCCCTCCTCCTATTTTCCCACCCCAACTCTGTGAAGTGGGTTGGGCTGAGAGCGTGAATAGCCCAAGGTCACCCAGTTGACTTTCATGCTTAAGGTGGGACTAAACTCATAGTCTCCTGGTTTCTAGGCTAATACCTTAACCATCATACCAAACTAGTTCTCCAACTGTAATTGAACTGGAAGTCCTTCTACAGCCAGGCATATCTTTGATAGGACATCTTTCTCCATGGATGCTATCTAGATAGCTTATTAGTTTTCTGAAACCCAGCTAAAAGAATAAGAGCTGGCCAAGTAAGCAAGGAATAAATACAGTCACATGGTATCTGAATACAAGGCAGATACTTACTCCATGGCCGTTGCACTTTTTTCCACAATCTCCACTCTCAAAGAAGGAGGTATTCTGACAGTGGCCCTCAAAGCACACCTGTAGGAGAAACCAAACATTCAGAATTATACTAGAGCAATTTTTAATATAGTAAAAAATGTTTAAGAAATGCTGTACTACAGGAATAATGCTATTAAATGATTTGGGTATAAGGCAGGCTTGGGGTGTTAAACCACTGCATCAACCCTGAGAAACCAACTCTTGCACTTATCCTATAGACAAGACCATTGCTGTCAGCATCTACTTAAGCCCAGCATGATCCACTAATAGAAGTTAATATAAGGAAAGAAAGAGCAACAGTTTATGAGGAATGAAGGGTTACTAAACTAACTCTTCCCCAAATTCCATAAATCTGTAGTGCAGCATCCAACATGTTGTGCAGATTGTGAATACATCCAGATTCAAGATTTGTAATGGGAGTGACAGCACTGATCTTAGCCAAAGAGCAGCCTGCTCCAAGGGAGGGAAGCTACACCCAGCGTGTCCTTCTTACTCCAAGTTGTTGATTCTGAGGACTCCTTTCGGGTTTGAAACCTCTAAAACAAATTGTTGCATGCATGCAGTTAATTTTGGGAAAAAGCAAACATGTATTTTTGAAGCAGAATAAGGTGCAATAGACAGCCAGGGCTTACATGACTGTCACCGCATTTGGTTCCTGTCATCACAAGACCTGGGTCTAATATATCTCCTTCATCTTCTTCATTTAGATAGACGTGGGTACCACGACAATGAATTTCCCTTCCATTTAATTTGATAGTCGTATCAATTGCAACAGCATTGGACTCCACTGGCTTAGAAGCAGAACTTTGGCACTGTATCTTGCCACATTTAGCATTTCTGCAAAGAAAAAAAATCTGTGAGTCTGGCTAAGATGTTAGCCTCACACCCACCCAACACAAAGGCTTCCATAACATTATTCACTTCCAATAAAATGAAGAGTCTTGAGGGACCTAGTGAATCACATTCCATGCTACGTGCTGAAAAGTATATTACTTAGATGCTGAATATCTTAGTTCATGTTCACTGACCTCAAGATTACCCTATCAATAACAGGGTAATTAAAAAGCCAATGTCACATAGAGTCTACCCCCCAGGAAATAAGCCATTGCTTTTTTCATCAACTAAAAACTTTTCTTTATGACATTGCCCACAGAAAAAAGCAATGACTTACTTCCTGGTGGGTCTCCAGAATTATGTATATGTACTCAAACATTTACAGTGACTTTCCATTACTTTCTGAGTTAAATTTAATTCTGCTTTTCATTAATATAACCTTTGTTGGCCCTGTGTATCTAAGGATTATGGAATTGCAAGAAAATGAGCATGCTTATAGTTGTAAAGAACATTTTGATATCCCACCATGGAACACCATATGTCTTTTTTTTCAGTATCAAGTGTGGAAAGTCCTGATCCATATTGGGACCAAAGTATTGGTGGATTTTCTTTTTTTCTTCACTTTTTTTAAAAAAGGGGGTTACTTATGAAAACAGTCTGGAATTGTTGAAAAGCTTTAAGCTTCAAAAGATTTTTCAGAGAAATCTGCTGGAAGAAGTAAGGAGCTCCTTACTTCTTTACTTTAGATGATATATTCATATTCACACAACTCATGAGTCCCTTCTTTACTGTTTTTTAATTGACATTATTTATGTACGCAACAAGGAATAGTGGGGAAATGTTCATAGATAGGAGGTCATGAAAAATAATCTCAGTCTTTTTACAACCAGCAAGTCATGGTATGAACTTGTTCTGAAAGATTTAATATGAGCAAAGCAAAAGTGACAATTTTGCCCAACAAAATTGCCCATTAATTTGCAGCTATTTGCAATATAGACTGAATTCATTTTCTCATCTTTTAACTTGTGAGGATACCGAATGATCTCATCTCACATGAAAACAGTTGTCCTTGTGTCTTTCTACCTTGTGTCGCACTTCCTGTAGTTCCCAGTGATATCTTTCCCACAGTTCCCATAGGAATCTCCAGCAGCATTAACTTTCTCAAAGCAAAGGTCAGGGGCTGGCCTTGCTCCTGTATGGAAAAGATTCACATGTATGGTATTTGTGAAAGGTAACTTATCAACTGTATCACACAGCTGCGTAGCATTGGGTATGAACCTATCAGTAAGGACAAAATTGTTGCTTTACTAGGACAGGTGAAACTGTCCTAGCCCACTGTATAAAATATATTTCATATGATCCTCATGGGGTTTGCCAGACATGATTATTCACGTGCAAATATAATCTACGATTATCTATATCTAACATATCTGTATGCTGGTATGTTAGATATAGATACGTGATCGCCCCATCACAAGACCCACTGACCACATGAAGCCCTTATAAGCAGAAGAATACCAACACTGATACCCCCTAAATTCCACTGAAGATGTTACCTAGCCTGGTAACAAAATGTTTGGAAACCAACCCAAAAGCTGAGAATGAACCTCCATCCTCACATATCTATCTATATGTATGATTATTTATAATATAAGCATAAGAAGTGTCACACTGCATTTTAAAAAGACTTTTTAGCCCTTGGGATGAAAATTGGAATCAATTTTCAAACTTAAAAAATAAATTTTAAAAAAAATCACCCAGACTTGATTTGGCTAGGGTCACACTATGGCATTCTGATGTAGTGTGTTATGTATGAACCCAGATGTTCATGTTAGGATTAAGGTAGAGTTATATGGACTCAATCAACATGTTATCCAACAAACCATAATTCAGCAAAGCAAGGCTCAGAATTATGCATAAAAGTAATTGCCTGGCCTTTATTGATCACAATAGCCTCTGCAGATGAACATCTGGATTTTTCATTTCTCTGTTCTTCTTCCTTGATGTAATTATAGTTCCACAAACTAAAAATAAAAACAATCTTCTCCTTCCTTTTCCTTACACCTGTGAATGCAAGGGGCCTCTGTCTTTCATAGAGATTAGTCGTCCTTACCGTATCCCCAGAGCTGCAAACATTGCTGCTCATATGTCAAACACATTCCATTGTAGCAATATGCCCTCCCATCCTCACAGGGTGTACCGTCCAACTGATAGAAGTTTGCAGGGCAAAATGGTGATTTGCCCGAACAGTGTTCTGGTAGGTCACATGTTCTCGCCTGTTCCCGGCAAAGTGTTCCAGGTGAAACCAACTAAACGAAGGGAAAGTAATTGGGTGTTTATTTCAGGGTAGTATGGAATACTTGGGAATTGCAGTTAAGGTGGCTAAGCATTGATCCAAGCACTTAAATATGTATATATCCATATATTTATTCTGAAGACAACCCTGACTTTCAGTTCCCTTCATTCTGTATAGCAAATATCATTTCCATTCAACCTCATTCTTGAAGCATCACTAAAGGGAAGAAACGTTTTATTATTGTTCCCAAATTACATTTTTGTTGCCTCAATTCTATAAAAAGGATCTCTTTTTGTCAAATACCTGAGGAAACTTTTTCAAACAAAGGCAATCTTGAACCATATCCTAATCTAGACTTCCTCTCAGTAATGCTTCATTACTGATCATTTATACCTTTTCTCCACAGGACAGCCCATATCACAGAGAGAGAGAGCACCGAGTTGGGATGGAAAATATTTCATTTTCAATTCCCAGCATTTTCTGGTTTTGTTTTTTTTTAATCATATTTATTGCTTAAAAGCTCCTGGCAGATGCAATGATAACTTTTAGCAAGTGGCTTAATGGACAGAGCAAGTGGAAGTTGATTTCTGTCTTATGTAGAAGGTCTGGCATATATTATAAAAATTTTAAATCATTATTTTAACAGCAAATAGGCTACACTGTTTATTTTCAGGAAGATCATGCACCTAATGCTGATTCTGAAGTTTCATTTGTTTAACAAGTACAAGAAAGGGAAAGGAACTGCTGTGTGCATGCAACACTTAAGAAACACTTTCACTTTTAACCAAAACAGGAGATGTGGTCACTGCTTGAATTTGCATGGAAGGTACTTTTGCTCTGTGATGGTATCTAGACAGCTGTATTCAGCTGTCACCATGTAAAGGACTAAGTTTTTAAAGCCACCATGTAAAGATCTAAGCTTTTGAATGCCACCACAAACAATCCAAAATATCAGACAGCAGTGGTGTGCAAAAATCCAAACGTTGCATATTGAGTGGCTTTGCCTGACCAGTTGGCCACAAATGTAGGGTCAAGGGATGCACTTATGAAAAAAAGGCCTCCAGGAGGAGCATGGGAAAAACCCAGCATACCAAGACTATTTTAAGTACATTTTCTAGGAAAGCTATAATGTAAAGTGATACACAGGAATCTTTTGTCTGTATATTTTAACTTGTCCACCCTACCCAAGAAATGAAATTCAATCTGTAGAGAAATCCTGATGTAAAATATAACAGACAACAGAAAACTATCAGTAAGAAGCAGGGTCAGAGAAAACCTTAAATGTGGTTTTGTCTTGCCAGATACTACATATAAAAAAGACTGGTAACCCAAGCCAGCAGGAAGGCTTAAACTTCAGGCCCAGCTAGGTCAATTGCCTCCTTGAAAGACAAACCTTCCATCTGTAGTTGTTCTAATCTTAGGGTGGGACTAATTTTAGCCAAAACAGCTGCTTTGAGTGGCTTCCCAAAGATATAAAATTGAGAAAATCAGAACCTGGTTGTCTCTATCTGTCCTATGCAATGCGGCAGGAGAGGCATGCTGTGGGTACTGTCAGCCAAGGAATGTCAGTTGGTGGGGCCCTGAAGAAGAATGGCAGCAGCCCTCTGGAACATGATCCCTCCAGAGATTAGGTTGGCCCAATCCTGCTGGCCTTCCATAGAGCCTTGAAGAGCGTGGCATGTTAACACACACTGCTTGATAGATGGTTATGATTGGTAGACTGAACCCTCTGGTTGACTGAAGCTGGGATTCTTTAAGGCCTTCCCCACAATCTCTACTCCTTCCCCCATTCCTATAGGGATCCTAGCTGACATTGTGCCACCAACCAGTCCTCTCTGGCACTTAATTACTCACAAGTAGATGAAGCAGTCGTGTAACCCTAACCCTGCTTTTCTTCCTGTTGAAGTGACTCAGAAGAGGATGTGTGCCCCGAGGTTACAATCTTTCCAAATCAGAGTGCTGATTCAAATGGGAATTCAGGCCTTTTATTATCTATATTAAAATTAAGAAACTAAATAGGAACCGAAAGGCACAGATAAAAGGAAAGCGATCCCACCTTGCATTTGTGACAGCAAATTCCATGAGCACACTCAGCATCCTGCTTCAGAGTGCAATCAGCGGCGTTGCAGCAAGGATTATGACATTCCTGCAGAAGAAATAACAGAAATGACACATGCTGCACTTACGGAACAGATGTTCTAGATCTAAAAATGTTGGAAAGCAATTGGGCTGTCTTTCTGGGTGGCTTGTAAGATTGTAGCTAGACATGCTTTTACTTTTCATGCCAAGCATAACAACCTCCAAGAAGCTTCAAAGTTGCTTCTTAAACATGTCACATCTGGGATTCAAATGCTTCCATTCTCAAATAAATTGAGACCAAAACACCAAAATATCAGGTCCGAGTTTATCAAACAATGGAATCTGCTCTTAAGTTTCTCGGACAATAGCATTAATATTGGCTCACTGCTATTTTATCTGAATAATTAATTCCAAATGTTTTTGGACTGCATTAGCAGATTCTAAACTCTAGAAAGAAGAGGAGTGATGTTCCTCTCAAGTAGCAAAAAAAGGAAATGAGGAGGTGTGGGTGGAAGGAACTGACTCTGAAGCTTCTCCCCATGTTCACTAAGTTACATTAAGACATTGCTAGAATAAACAGAAGCTTTTCAAACCAGAAAAATATTTGGTGGAGGCTATAATGGGAAAGGTAACAAGAGGAACATACTGTACTTCTCATTATTTCTTAAGGAATACCTAAATACTAATTTCCAGTTGACTCTGAAAATCTGTGAAACCAACCAAAAGGAATTACCTCCACTTCTCCACAATCACATTCTTCCCCTTCTTCCAGATACCCATTTCCACACCTCTGTCCTCCATATAAGGTCCTTGTATCTGGCATATTGTAAAGGCACATCCCACCGCCAGATTGCAGATACCGTTCCAGCTCTTTCCTATTGCATTCATTGAAGACTCTGGGGAAGGGTGCCCTGTGAAAACCCAAGGAGCAGTATTGAACTGAGTGCCATTATTTAAGCGTTAGTACCTCCAAAAAAGTTCCAGAGTTGTGCTTTATTAATTATTTAAAAAAAAAAACCCAATAAAATACACACTAACATAAAGGGGAAAAGGAAAAAGGGGGAGATAGAAGGGAAAAGTTAAAATAACATATATAAAAATGATGTCTGACTTTTTTCAATACAGAGACAATTATATAATACAACAACCTCTAAGTTTAAGTAAACCGTTGAAGTTTACTTAAACCAACCAATATGAAAAAATATATATTCTTAGTTTAACTTTAATCTAGCATATAGAAGCCTATTAACTGTAAACATATACAGTAAGTATATAGTTAATATAGCTATATACAGTAGTCCTCAACTTACAACCATTCGTTTCGTGACCATTCAAAGTTACAATGAAAAAGGTGAATGATAACAGTTTTTCACACTTACAACCACTGCAGTATCCCTATGGTCACATGATCAAAATTTGGACACTTGGCAACTGGCTCAAATTCCCATAAAAACCATGTTATTAACTGCAGTGATTCACTCAAACGTGTCAAGAAAGATAATAAAACAGGGCAAAAATTCACTTAACAGCTGTCCTGCTTACCAACAGAAATTTTGGGCCCCATTGTGGTCATATATCAAGGACTACCTCTATCTGACAATCCACAATATTTCTCTAGTCAAATCAAATCTAATTCTCACATCTCAAAGTCAAAACTTCATGTTTCTCTTTATCCTGCAGAAAATCTAACAACTGTCCCCAAGCCGCAATCTCTACTTGTTCCTTTAATAAATATTATTGTAACCTTGGTGACTCACTTGACTTAGTTCCCTAAAAGGAGAACTACTACTTGATAGTAAGGAAGGAAAAGGGGGGGAAAGTGGGTCCACTTTGCTGGAAAGTTAATGTTGGCTGAATGACAATTATGTCCATAATCATCTAGAACAAGGGCTACAATTTTGAAAGACAAATTCTAACTTGCCAGCTGCTGTGATTATTTTCCTAGTTGGAAAAAATTGCCTTTGGAAGATGTTGGTTCCTGAAGAACCAGAGATACATCTGGACCAATTGCCTATAAAGGTCATCCCAAAGGTACTTTTTCAGAAAGCAACTGGACTTTCTTGTTTTTTCTTTGAAGATGTTTTGCTTCTCATCCAAGAAGCTTCTTCAACTTTGACTGGATGGTGGGGAATGGAAGGATTTATATTCCTTGCAGCCAGCTGGTCATTTGCCTTCTTTTAGAGAATCGTTGAGGTCATTTGGAGGTTTATCTGTGTCCTCACATCCTGCAGCCAAGAAGGCTCCACACACATTTACACTACTCAAGTGACCCTGAGGATGCCGATAAACCTCCAAATGGCCTCAATGACTCTCTAAAATAATGCAAATGACCAGCTGGCTGCAAGGAATATAAATCCTTCCACCCCCCACCATTCAGTCAGAGCTGAAGAAGCTTCTTGGATGAGAAGTGAAACATCTCCAAAGAAAAAACAAGAAAATCCAGTTGCCTCCTGAAAAAGCACCTTTGGGACAACCATGACCTGAATGATTGAATATCTCCATAAACATTTGCCTATAAAGGTGAAAACAAGCACTGCATAACCTGTTTGGGGTCAAAGAAGGAATTTGGTTTTGAACTGATACCCTCTAAATGTTAACAGTGTTTTGCTCAATTCTTTATGTACGAAACAGCTTAAAAAAATTAAAATTAATGTCGATTTTAGTAGTAAATTAAATTCTATTGAAAGATTGAAAAAGAGTAGTGCAATGTCCTATACAGTGTGAAATTATTTTATAATATTGAATTATTTAATATTATTGAAATACAATATTATGCACTTGTGATGTTACAATATACTGTAAGCCCTGACTCTTTTGAACATCTGTACATAAGAAAGGGATGGTGTTTGCCTTATGACACTGTTGTCCATCATCTTGCTTGTTTTGATCTTGTATCGGTCATGGACAAAATAGTAATTCAGGTAAAGTCCCTTTCCTTGTGAAGGACTTAATTTAAGCGAAACACTTCATTACTGCAGATTTTTTGCACATAGACACAAACAACTTACCCTGTTGCAGCAGCCATAATACACCCTCCATCTCTGGGACTGGCAGAGCAGCAGCCAACTGAATCATGATTCATGCCAAAGTTGTGACCCATCTCATGGGCCATAGTGGCAGCAACTCCAATGGCATTTTCAGAGTGATCCTGTCCAAGCACAGAATTAAGATGACTTAATATTACAATTCTGCGGTATATTCCCCATCCTGGCCCATTTAGGCAAGCAGAGTGCATTAAGATCATAGCCCAAACTTGTCCATTTTTTACTATGTTCAATGGCATCCATCTATTTTAATGTATTTATTAAGTGTATAAGTTTGCCCATCTGAACTAAGCAACTTTGGGTATTTAAACATCACTGCACAAGAAAAAAAATATTTAAACAAATTAAAAATACAATTAAAAATAATAATACATGACTACATGTACTACATAAGAATGCAACTCTGAGTAAAAATTCTGGAAAACCTACAATAAGCACAAGAATCTGCAGTAGGTGTATACATCATTTGGTAATGAAAGTCATGGAGCACAATAAAAAATGAATGCAAGATTATAAAGATATAATCTAATTTATTGTATAAAGAACGATAAACTAATGACAATAGGCACAGCAAGCAGACTTAGAAATGACAATGGAGATATGGAAGTGGTGGATAGATTTTGCCTTTTAGGATCAACTATCAACAGCAAAGGAACCATCAGTCAAGAAATATGCTACAGAGCGGCGCTTGATAAAGTGACCATGAAGACTTTGGAGAGATATTCAGATGCCATGATGTGTTTCTACCAATAAAAATCTGATTTACGCAGGCACTGATTTTTCCTGTGTCGCTCAATGAAAGTGAAATTTGGATTTTGAAGAAGCAGCATACAAACAGTATTCTCCAAAGCACCTGAAGGCAGGACAAGAAGCAATGGATGGAAACTAACCAAAGAGAGAAGCAACCTAGAACTAAGGAGAAACTTTCTGGACCGTTAGAGCAATTAATCAGTGGAACAACATGCCTCCAGAAGTTGTGAATGCTCCAACACTGGAAGTCTTTAAGAAGAGATTGGACAGCCATTTGTCCGAAATGGAATAGGGTTTCCTGCCTGAGCAGGGGGTTGGACTAGATGACCTCCAAGGTCCCTTCCAACTTTTTTATTATTATTGTTGTTGTTGTTGTTGTTGTATTGACAATTGTGAACTTTGGTGTTGGAGAAGACTCCTGAGAATGCTGTGATAGCTGGTCAAGAAAACAAACTATTGGATCATCAAGTCAATTCAGAGTCCTCACTTTATCATTAGGATAATGCTTAAATAACTACTTTCAGCAAGTTTTATTGGGTGAGTATGTCTTATTTGGTTAAAGTTGCAGCCTGTATAAAACAATCTGGGCAAAAACTAGCAGAAACAAACAGAGCGCCCCACTGATTATTTTCACCCCTTTGTGGACAAACTTACCAGCAAAACATTCTTTTTTCTCCCTTCCCCATGCTTGTTTTTAAAGCAAACCATAGAGGTAATGTCTATTAAAGAAACTGGATCCTGAAATTCCACCCTTTTGACAAAAACAAAACAAAACAAAACACAACCCACCAATTTTAAGAAAAGGTGGAAGGGACCTATAGCACAAAACATCTTTTCGTTTTGGGTTTGTTCCTATTTATTTCAAACTGTTTTGAACAAGGCAAGTATTTATTTATCAAATGTAACTTACCGAATTTATCCCTCCAGACTGATAAGCCGAACACATAGCCATCAGAGGGGCCAAGCCAATAGTAGAACCATAGGACATGCCACTGTACCATGTTGCAAGACAGAGAGAACCAAATGGTGAATAAAATTTGTCCATCTATGCATGCAGTTACATTTTGAAAGGAGTTCATTTTAGGTAACCTAAGATGATTACTTGCACTACACACTCTCCTGAGACAACAGTGAGGAACTGGATCAGATCTAACTTTGCATACCATCCGAAGTACGATAGATGATCTCACAGGGAGGAACTTAAGAAGAGAGACTTATGAGGAAGCCTCACCCTTCTTCCATTTAAAACAAGAGAAGGTACTGATCCAGCCTAGCAGGCCAGATTTGGTCCAAGGTTCCTTATCCCTGCTGTAATTGGCATCTAGGAGAAGAGGGGTCATACTGTTCCAAAATCAGCAACTTACGTAATCAACTGGGCATTGTCGTGCTTTTTATGTATTAGTAATCTGCGTCGCCAAGCAAGAAATGCCCAAAGCGTTGAATGCGAGTTCTCAGAGATGTCACACTTATTATAGTCATTCCAAACTTCAAGTCCAACCACAGCAATCCGTATGTTTAACGACCTGTAAAACTAAAAGTTGAGGAGGGGAGAAAAGTAGAAAAGTTTTAGTTAACCAATAGACTTTGTCTCTAATATGAGCCACCTTTCTAGGAAGGTTTTGTGACAGATTCTTTCTTATTATTTCTCCCTGAGAAGGAAATGTCCATGATAGACAATATGATGATGTTCCAAAGAACATCTGATGAATTGAGTTCTTTTGTAGTTTGCAGGTTTCTGGGATTGGTCTCCAAACAGAAAAGGTATTGCGAAGCATGAAAGCAGCCTATACCAGTGATGGCGAACCTTTTAGAGACCAAGAGCCCAAACTGCAACCCAAAACCCACTTATGCATCGTCGGGTGCCGGATGGGTGTGGCCCATTGGGTGGGTATGGCCCATTGGGTGGGTGTGGCCCATTGAGTGGGCACAGCTGCAGTGGTAACGGCAGACTGGGTGGGACTAAAAAGTTCAATCAATTCCAACTTTGCAAGATCATTTTTTTTCCCCACGAGAAGTTGAAATTGACTGATTGATTGAACCTTTTTTTTGCACATGGCGGCAGAGGCCTAACGCGAAAAGGTTTTATAAAACCCAGCTGAAGGCCTAGGACTGGGGTGACGACGCGCGTGCCCACAGAGAGGGCTCTGAGTGCCGCCTCTGGCACCCGTGCCATAGGTTCGCCGTCACTGGCCTATACACTTCTCTGCTCCAAAAGCACCCACCCACCATCAGTGATGATCTTTCATTCAACACTGCCATCACAATTGCAATATCATAGGGGGGAGAAATGAAATAGAAAAATTCTTATTACTAAGGTTGATATTAGTCATCTTCAAGATATCCTATACTACTGAATCAATGAGAAAGGGTTTAAAACATATCAACCATATTGCTACATCTTAAAATGAGATAAATTAAATAATTTCTTTAGGCAATAGACTCCTCACATAATGTCTACAAAGAGTTGGTTACTAACTGCGTTATGACACTTTACTCCTTTTTTTTTTTTAATCTTCTGTTCAATTGTGTCCAATTCTTGGAGACTAGGTAGACAAGTCTCTGAGGTTTACTTGACAAGGTTTTTCAGAAATAATTTGCCATTGCTTTCTTCCATGGGTTGAAAGAGTGATTGGCCCAAACTCACCCAGCTGCTTTTGTGCCCCGAGATGGGACTAGAACTCACAGTCTCCTGGTTTCTAGCCTGACACCTTAACTACTCCACCAAATTTGCTCTCAGCTCATGTGATAAGATCACTGTTGTTTAAAGATGTGAAGATGCCCTCAAACTATATACCAAAATTTTGGAATCTACAGTTATATCCATAATTATTCATGACTACAGATTCCCAAATTTTGATATATGATCATGGACGAGGAGTAGAAAGGAAAATCATTATTTCAGAGTTATTCTGGATTTACCATCCAGGATCAGAGAGATGTAATTATTTTATATTTAAAAAGTGACATTCCATTGATAGCATGGAAAGACATTACATATTATCTTAAAATCTGGCTGCATGATATATATAAAAAACATGAATTTTCTGAGTATTTAAACTTTTTTTTCCTATAGTTGTATGTTCCTTTTTTCATTTTTTCTTTAATTTTCTTTTTTTGCATAAAAAGAATAGATATTTTTAGAAGATAAATATTAATTGTTCTGTGGCTTTATTTTTTTTCAGTAACAGAATAATTAAATTAAAAGGCAATTCTCCCACAACCTTATCTTTACTCCAAGTTTTTTCTTCTTCTATCCATTAGTTTCCGTTTTTCTTTTTTGGGAAAATGTGGGAAATTACACAGAATAGGAAGTTAAATATGCATCTTTTCCTGATTTGTTATTTTAAAAGATAACAGGTTTTCCTGCAAAACATATATCTGGTCTTACTTTATCTACATAATTGGCAGCTTCCATTAGTTTATTCTTGGTTGCTTGAAGATCATATTTATTTTTCTGAAACTGAAATAGAAAAAGAAATTCAGCCACAATCAGTGCTGCTGAACTGCAAAAAAATCAGTCAAAACTATGTTACAATATGCATTTCATAAATAAGGTGCTGCCATTTCTAGCTGTAGATAATATACTATGTTCAGCTCTTGTTACTGCCCTAGCCGCCAGGATTTGAAATCTAAGTCTCAAGTTTATCCCATGGATATTATAAGTCAAGTTTTGAGTTAAGACCATCATGACTAATGAAGTTTTTTTCCCTAGCTTCTCTTCTCATGTTTAAATGAAACACTGACTCCAAATAAATAATGTAAAGTGTACACATTTATTCAATGAGTGTTCTCCTTCACTGTCTTAATGTTTTTGGTCGAATGACATTTGAAATAGTGTTTCCATCACATTTGCAAAAAGTATGGCCTGCAGGCCATATGTAAGTAGCAGCAGCAGCCCATAATGTCAAGGTTCCGACTGATGAACCCAACCAAGCAAACACCTTCGAGACATTTCAATCTCTCGGTATAAAACTTTATTGAGTACATCAGTTTGGCACTAATGAAAACAAAACCAGTTCTGGCAACACCCCTCCCAAACCCATATAATAAAAGCATTGAATTCTTCCTCTTCTCTCTGGACCAGGTCACTTTGCCCAATCAAGTGGAAAAATATTGTTATGAGAAAGTATCTCTAGGTCTGGCCAGACACCTGGTGTAATGTCCTTGAGTCTCACAGTCTGGCTTCTTAATCTTTGAATTCCACACCTCTTCCCCCCCCCCCCCCCAGTTCATTGGCAAGCTGAGAAGCAATATTTGTCGCACCAGCAAAACCGTGCTTCGAAACTTAACACATAATGGATAGGGCAAATATGGGTTGAAAATTTTAACTGGGGATAGGTAGGTGGTAGGACTTTGAGTAAAATGGGTACTCGAAGTCTTGAAGATGCTTACAGCACTCACTTCACTAGAATATCAGAAACCTGGAATTGGCCTATCTCTTTTGAAGCATAGCCCACAAGGGGCAACAAACTCTGTATTGTATTAATAGGAAACAAGATTGGGCATGATAGAGATGCACAGCAAGAAACCAAGTAGACACCATCTAAGTCAGCAATGGGCAAACTACGGCCCGCGGGCTGTATACGGCCCGGCGGCCGTTTCAAGCCGGCCCGCGGAGCACTAGATAATGTATTCATTTATTCACCTCATGCTGTGTCTAGTGAGGTGAATAAATGAATAAATTATCTAGTGCTCCCGGTGGCTGGCTAGGGAGTTGCAAGGAGCTGGATTGGCTGGGCTGGCCAGCAGCTAGTGGGGGAAGAGGGGAGGGACTGATA
>NW_015386382.1:1100748-1140919 GCF_001527695.2 Protobothrops mucrosquamatus | reverse complement strand
AGTCAAAAAGTTTGCCCACCCCTGATCTAAGTGGTTAGAATGCAGTATTGCAGGATAACTCTGCCCACTGCCAGGAGTTCAATCCTGACCAGCTCAAGGCTAACTCGGCCTTCCATCCTTCCGAAGGTGGTAAAATGAGCACCCAGGGGGGCAATATGCTGAGTCTGTAAACTGCTTAGAGAGAGCTATAAAGCACTATGAAGTGTATATAAGTCTAAGTGATATTGTTATTGCTAAGTGCTTAACAATAACATATGAATGGCATCCCAACTTCCAAAGCCAGCAGAGAAATCTGGGAAGGTTTGCTTCCCATTTGTTCCATTTTTTACAACAGTTAAGGCATTATCTTAGGTACAGACTTCAGAAGCATTTGGATCTTTGGGAATAAAAGCTAGTGTTTTAGGAAACAATATTTTTAATCCTTCTTCCTCATGGTCAGTTGGTTGCATTACCTTCATTTAGCCTTATGGCAACTCATCCTACCTGAATGTATGAATATACATTTCTGTAATTTGCTACGTTGGGCATAATTCATGGAGATAATGAGAGTTAATTGGAAGAACACCTGGAAAGCTACATCTCCCTTCTCATCCCCTCCACTCCATGGGTTTAAGTGGGCTTTATAAACTTTTTCTTTAATAAATCATGATGTAAGATATTTATTTATTCATTTTTGGGAGTTTATTATGAAGAACTTGCCCATTTCTGTTTTAGGAAACAGAGTTTAATTAAGTGAATTAATTTATATAACGAAAGATGGAAAGGAAATATTTGGAATTTCAAGAATCTCCTTTATTGTTCATTCTCTCACACACACACATGAACACACACATACACATACACACACCTTCTCTGTGGAGGGAAAGAAAAATGAAATGACACTTTTGCTCATTTCACTAAGAATATATTATAGCCATAGCTCAGCAGGATCTGCACAATTTTAGCTATAATTCATGAGTAAGACAAGATGGTTTATTCACTCTAAGATAATTGAATAAAAATTATTGGTATAATATTATGCATTTTATACTTGGCAAATTCTGAGTGACATAATTGAAGACTTTGGTGCATGATATATGGATACGTGCTGTGACTATGAATGTGGCTGTCACCATGGCTGGGAACATATACTTCTTTATATCAAGTATAAATTAAAAATAGGGAAAAATAGTCAAGTAAATAGCCGGTGAGACAATCAAATTACCCCAGAAATATTATGTCAGCAGAAGTCCCGTCTTTGAAAAGAACAGGGCAGAAGGAAAAGGAATTAAAATTAAAAATTCATGAATGATCTAATGTCCTATTGGGAATGATACTGGATACTTCCAGAAAATGATTAGAAACAGATTCCAGACACATTAAGGCAAAATGTTTTTACATCTCTATCTATTGGATCCGTCTATTCTTCAGGACACAGCTAGGAATAATGGTCACACATCCAATTTGGTGTTCTTGAAGGAGTGGTATCTTTGTGATCTGGAATTAGTAATCCTTTCTTTGTTCCCTCTGTCATTGTCAGATCACAGTTTGGTAGCTATGATCTTCTCCTGAGCAAGGAGGTTATGAGATCAGCTGCTTAGTCCTGTCAAGTCCCTAGTCGCCATCTGGAATAGGGAAGTGAGTGAGGTTTAGACAAGATTGTGCCCAAGTGGTCTCTCCTGTTCTCCACGATATATGGAAGAATGAAGAGAGATTAAATGGATTAAGAGATATCTAGAGTGCCACTAGTGGAAGACAAAGAATGAACTCAACTAAACAGGTAAGCGCTGCAATCAAAGAAACACTTGCCTCCTCTTAAATTCATTTACTCCAACACCACTGGCTAAAGCTTAAAACCATCAAAAGGTTTGGTCCAATGTGCAGATGGCAGAGTTCATTTGCCGAGAACCCTGCTACTACTGCACAGTCTACAAACTCCAAGGAATCCCAGATTACATCATAAAATATCATCTCAGCTAGTTCATTGTATCATCGTTACTTAACTCTGAGGGATTTTTTCTACAAATGTTTTGCAAATCAGCCACAGTGGCCTACTGGAAAATCTTCTCTCATGCCCAGATCAAACAGAATGCAGGTCACCTTAAACATTGCCACGGATAAATCTTCAGACACAATAAATCTGTCCTGGTGTTACACCATTCTTATTGCGCTGTATCTGTGTTAATCGTATTTTTCTTTATTTTGTGCCTTCAGCACTCTGGGTGCCTTTTCAGCTGCTTCATTCCCAGAGCTCCTCAGTGCACTAAGGATCAACAATTAAAGAGGGGCTACTGAGAAACAATCATATCCTCATAGTTGGAGTTCTGACTGGGCACATGGCAGAACTGCCTAAACTTTGGCAGTATGTAATCAAAAGTATTTCTCACAAAACTGATACTAGGATTTCCCCATAGCCACTCTTAACGTAACATACAGTAACTGGGACTTTGAAGTCCATGTTATGTGTAGATAGGCTCTTATCTGCCCTGGGTTCACCACTAATCAGATATAATAAGAGACTTTCTTACTTCTGCATAATCAGCTACTAATAGAAGCTCCACATATTTCATTGATTGTTGATCATCCCTCTTCACCTATGGCAGAAACACACACAAAAAATATACGCTTGGGGTTTGTTTTGATCAAACAATAAACTTCTGTACATATGTTCATTTAAAAAAAAATAATGACCAGTCATACATTAGAGGAGCAACTGTTCATAATAAGCATTAATGGTTTCTCTCAAGCAAACTACATTTTAAGCTATATATAGGAATTGCTCTTTTATAGATGATTCATCATGTGTACCCTTCATTTCAATCCTACTCTGTTATCTGCCACATATACAGACATATAATTACAAATTACTTGCTTTCTTATTTTATTATCAATACATTAAGCCTCAGCCCAGAATACTCACTGAACTATTCTCCTATAAATATTAGTTCCTATTACTTTATCACAAGATTTAAATTATGATTTATTTAAGTCACTAAGTATACAAACACTAGAAAATATTTCTAGCCTTCTGAACTGACTGAATTCTACTTTAGAAAAAACATTGGGCTTGTTTATTTATTTTTTTCTTTATTTAAGAATATATACCTTCTTAAATAAATAAACAATGCCAGAATGATTACCTCATCTCCCACAGACATTATTGGGACTTTCAGGATAGAAAATGGCAACTTATGAAGCAATGAAAATATTTAAGGACATCGGAAATGAATTGGTTCTTCTCTGCTCAATTGTTTGCCAACAAAGAGATGAAATAGTTTTTTTTGGGGGGGGGGGGTCGGTGGCTGCTGCCACCGACACCCCCCCCAAAAAAAGTGTGTGAAGGAAAAGTGTGTGAAGGTTGCAAAAGTGCGGGCAAGTGATTTAAGGCCTGCAGCTGGTTGATACCAGGTGGAAGAGGATGTATGAGTTGTTGCAGTAGCAGTGGTTGCAGTGGTGTGCATGAATGTGTCAGAAGTCCTTACCACACCCCTGGCTCCAACAAGAAACAACGCTGAGTTGAGTTGAGTTCACAGGTGGCTTTAATCACGGAACGTTCTGGCATGCACAACAGCAAACAAAGTTAGCGCTGGGAGCAATTGCCTCCCAGCACCTTACATATGCATTTCCCACCTGGCCCCACCCCCCACCCTCCTAACCAGCATCCGGTGTGCGAAGTGATATGAGCAGCGAGGCAGGACGCCCTGCAGGCTTCCGGCTTCACGTAGCTTCCGTGCTCTGCTCAGCTGTTCTTTGGGACACGCTACTGGCTTCTGGCTGCCTGGTACGTCCCTGCACCAATCAGCTGCTTGTCGGGACACGCGGCAGGCTTCTGGCTTCCTGGTGCCTCCCAGTGCTGAACAGCTGGTCGGCGGGCCGACCATGGAGCCAACAGGCTGTTCGGCAGTGTAACCACAGAAATGAGCATGCCACCATGCTCAACCAGTCCAGGTCCAGGTAATGAGGGAAGGGCTGTTGCCTTTGGGTTGGTCGCTGGCCTCCTCCCGGCGCTGTCCTTGTCCCCTCCCCCCCCTCCTGTCAGTGTCGAGCCCATGGGGCTTGACAGGCGGCCCCCTCTACCAGGGCTCCACCTGGAAGGCAAGGAGAAACGTGTGATTAATCACGGGCCATGGCAGATGATGCAGCTAACCTTAGCTTTCGGGGATACCGTCAGTGGAAGAGCCACAACAATCAGGGGGCTTGGATGTCCGCTTCCCTCACCCAGGACGCCTCCATAACAGGGTACCCCTTCCATCGTACCAGGTATTGCAAACAACCCCATCGGATACGGGAGTCTAACACCTCTTGGATCTCATAATGGTCCCCTGTGACAGCGCCCGATATCCATTTCAAGGACCTAAAAGGAGGACCCCTCCACCGGCTTCAGTAAGCTGCAATGGAAAGCCGGGTGCACCTTTCCCAGAAGCCGAGGTAGTTGTAGCTGCACAGCGACTGGGTTAATGACCTGCACAATCCAGAATGGACCAATGAATTTCGGCCGTAGCTTTTTGCAGGGTATCTTCAGGCACAGATACTTGGTTGACAGATACACCATATCCCCCACCCGAAAGGGCTTTTGAGGCGCCCTTTTATTATCAGCTTGTGCCTTTGAGGCCTTCTCTGCTTTTAGTAAGGCTTTTTTCATGGTCTCCCAGACCCCCCGTATGTGACTTATCCAGTCGTGGGGTTGACAGGGGGAGGGGTCCTCCTGCAGGCACTTGGGAATCGGGATAAACTCCACCCCATGTACCACCTGGAAAGGGGTGAATCCGGTGCTGCTGTGGACCACATTATTATATGCTACTTCATTGAACAGTAACAGGTCAACCCAGTCCATCTGTTGGTAGGAGACGTAGCACCGCAGCTACCATTCCACCATCGCATTGGCCCGTTTGGTCACCCCGTTGGTACTGGCATGAAAAGCTGAACTGAGTCCTTTGGATGATCCGATGGAGCGGACAAACTCATGCCAGAAGCAGGCAGTGAACACATAGCTTCCCTGCTCTGCTCAGCTGTTCTTCGGGACGCGCTACAGGTTTCTGGCTGCCTGGTACGTTCCTGCGCCGATCAGCTGCTCGTCGGGACCCACGGCAGGCTTCTGGCTTCTTGGTGCCTCCCAGCGCCTCCCAGCTGGTTGGCGGGCCGGCCGTGGAGCTGACCGGCTGTTCGGCAGTTTAACCGTGGAGACGACGACCACGCCACCATGCTCAGCCAGTCCAGGTAATGAGCGAAGGGCTGTTGCTGTTGGGTTGGTCACTGGCCTCCTCCTTGTGCTGTCCTTGTACCCCTCCCCCTCCCATCAGTGTCGAGCCCATGGGGCTGGACAGAATTATTTTGAGTCCCGGAGAGTGGGGGGGGGGGAATAGATTTACTTGAAAGACTTGTAACCTTCCCTGCCAGCTTCCCCTTTGATTTTGCTTATGGGAGGCTGGCCAGGAAGGTCACAATTGGTAATCACATGACTGATTACTAGCTCAGCACTGTTGCAACTTCAAATGGTCACTTAACGGGTGGTCAATAAGCAAGGACTACCTGTATTTTTCAGCTTCAGCTTTCTATCCATTAGCATTGGGATAATAAACTAGCCTATATTTTCTAACTGCTGGTGATTGAATGATTGTTGGAATAGCCCACGTAGAGCAATTTGAAAGCTGGACAAAAGCACCATCTTATTTTTCCTCCTTCCCTCCCACTCCCCCCCTCACTCTGATGTTGCTACACCCTGTAAGAGAGGAGGCAAAACTCAGACATACCCTGTGGTGACGTGTTTCAGTTCGGCCTGACAACTCTGCAAGCCAATCTGTCACCTTTGATTCCAAATGCTCATTTCCACAACTTCCATGAGGAACTTTGAGATGCTCAGACCTGTAGATTAAGTGCTGCTCCTGACTATCAGGAAGAGGTTCTAAGACGTAACTAATGTTGTTGCTTATAAGTATAAGGCCACTGAAAAACAATTCAACAAACCATCAGAAGGCAGGAAAGTCAAATCAGCTAAAACAAAGAAAAAGAACAACAGCAGAATTTAGTAAGATGTAGTTCAGACTTGGTATTTACACGAGTGACATTTAGTAATGTTGGAAAGTTGCTAAGCCCATTTTATTCTTGATTTTCAAAGCTAACCAGGACTTTTAATAAAGTCCTGGATTTTAAATCTTGAATTCAACAAAGAAAAGACATGGTTATTTCTAAGACCCCAAAAGACCATTCCACTTTATTAAATGGCTATAAGGAGACTAATATTAAATATATTACAATAAAACAAAGTGAACAAAAGAATCTTAAAGTAAAATTAGTAATGGAAGTAGAAGGCTTCATGATAAAAATTGAAAGGCCTTTAAAATACAGAGGTCTAAGCAACCTAACCAGTCTGTGTATATTTACTGCTATTATTAGTTGTTCTTTTAAAATTGAGTTTTAATTTTATGTCAAAGTCACTGCTATGAGATGGCAGCCATATAAATTGATTGAAACAAAGGAATAAAAAAATTAATTAATTAATTAATTAATTAATAGTGTCTCTTTTTTTCAAGTTCAACAGTCTTTTCTGGAAGGAAGACTTTCTAAGTCACTGAAGACTATTGCAAACTATTATGGAGCTCAGTCTCTGAAAAACCAAATTCTCTCTTTAGTCAGATGTTTTTCTGCCTGTAAATAGTCTTTTAATAATATTGCTTTTTTAAAAAATATGGAATATTTTTAATGTTATTCGTTTATAGTTATTTATGTTACATCACATAGTCGTGTCTGTAAGGTGAGTAGCTATGGGAATAGATAAATAAATAAAAAAAATAAGAGTGTGCTCAACAGCTAATAACACTATTGTCTGGCATGTTTTCATATATGTGGAATGAGTTTTAGTCAATATTTTCACAACCTACTTGTGGTTTCTACAGAAAACCTAATATCATTAAGTTTCAGGTAAATGCTTACATATAGAACTGCTTTATTTAAATATTAAGCTATATTTGTTATAAATGTTATAATTCTGAATTAATTACTGAGTTCCAAATGGGGTTTTAATGAAAACCAATTTACAAAGCAATAAATAATTGTGGTCAGTCTCTTTCCTGGTTGTGCTTTATTTTTCCACAAGAGCTAAAAATATATGCAAGAGTTTAGCTTCAGTTTTTTACCAGGAATCCCAAATTATTTTGATATTAGAATAATGTAAAGAATGGCCAGTATATGGAACAGTTGTACAGTCAATCAAAAAATTAACAACAATGAACTACAATTTTGATTGGAAATTTTGAAGCCAGAGCCAAAACACCTGAAAAAGGAGGGATGCATCAAAGTGACTCACTTGGCACCTGTGATGCTTTCTATTTTGTGCAGGCCTTGTGTATCAGCCATAAAAGGCAGACTTTATTTTGTTTATAAACCCAGACAATTTGTTTACATTAAGTTTGGCCTGAGGCTATTGAGGATTTGAAAAAAATGGCCAAAGCTATTTCCTAACTGGACAGAAGCCCAGCTTTTAATAGGCTCTGAAGTGACCAAAAGGAAACCAAGTCCTGTTTATAAAAACAATGTGTTTAATTGCTTAAGTGCACTGTAGAATGAGCATATGTTAATCAACAGCAAAGGCTCATTGCTATCCAAGGATTTTACAAAATCCCATTACTAAGTGAGAACTTCATACTATAGTAAGGATCAGATGTTTGCAAGATTGCTACAAATATTAAGACCAAAATAAAATTCAGAAAACTGTTCTGAGATAAATATATCAGGCTAAAGAAGCAGAAAGGCAAGAATGAATGAAAATGGAAAGATCCTGGCATTTGTGAGAACTGGGGATTATTTGTACTGTTTTTGAAGAGACCTGCTTCGTATACAGAAATTCCAGATTTCATCCCTGGTATCTCCAGGGATACTTGGAAAAAGAACCCACTTACCCCAAATTTTTCAGACCTGCTATCAGTTAAGGTGGATAATACTGGGCTAGGCAGTCAATTATCTTATTCCAAATAAGCCAAACAGGAAGACTCTGTGGATCCCCAGAAAATGGAATCCTGGGGTACAAATTCATATTTGTTTTTACAGCAAGGATAACTAACTTCCAACTTGTGAGTTATGTGAAGCTACTCTCTAGCTTCTTTTTTTTATGACCCCTGAAGCCTCTTAAAATTAGTCTATAAAAAGTTGGTGCAAAACTCTGAAGAAGTATTTTTTTTACAGAAGTAGTAAAATAGGTGTAGCAGGATACTTCTTTTAAAAAAAGTCAAGTTTCTTAAAACAAATGAGTGTATCAGTATTCCCCCCAGTGTGATCATCTCAGTGTAGTCCATAGTGTTGCTGTTGGTGATGATGGAGGAGGAGGAGAAGGAAAGGGAGCAGCAGCAGCAGTCCTATTGCCAAAAGCTGCCTCTCCCTATCTTGTGGTATTTGGAAAGAAGAGTAGAAATAAAGCTTACTGACTCCTTCTGAGATCATCCTCAGAAATATTGGTTTAACAGCAGCTTCATGCAGAGAAAAGCTCTCATTTGTCCATCATTATTTAGCTATTCATTTATCTCAGGGATCTTCAAACTTGGCCCTTTTATGACTTGTGGACTTCAACTCCCAGGCATGCTGGCTGAGGAATTCTGGGAGTTGAAGTCCACAAGTCATAAAAGGGCCAAGTTTGAAGACTCCTGATTTATCTAGTATTTTTTTTAAGTCCTTTGGTCATCACTCTATCTTTTAACCGCAAATTATGAGATTGGGCAAATGTTACTTTGTAGACAGAGAATGCATGAAAGAGCTGGAAACTTACCGTAGACCTCTGCATGTGCTGAGCACCACACTTGATTCACGAATGGCCCTCACTCTTCCATGGTAAAAGCAATTATCCTGAGAGGGTGAAAGGAAGTGCCAAGAGCAAATAATCTCATTCTGCAGATTCATTTATCTTTCCCCACTCCTTTGGTAGGGATCTACGTCAGTGTTACATGAAAAGGCATACAAGTGATCCTATTATGGCTTATTTAACCCTCTGGAGATATGAAGGCTTTTCAATCTCTCCCTCTATTCACCCCTAGTAAAATAAAACTTATAGCTGAATTGTCCATAATGGCTGGGTGTCCCAGGTTGGTCTAAACCAGGGGTAGGCAACCTTGGCTCTTTTATGACTCGTGGACTTCAACTCCCAGAATTCCTGAGTCAGCTATGCTGACTCAGGAATTCTGGGACTTGAAGTCCACGAGTCATAAAAGAGCCAAGGTTGTCTACCCCTGGTCTAAACCATAATACAGTTACTTTGGTTTTGTCTTAATCTTGTCTTGATAAACCCCAGCAATTGTAGTTATCCAATAAACAACATTTAAATCGAACATGGCTTAGCAAAAGGTTTGGACAATGCCAGAAATTATGTTATGGATGAGCTCAGACAGCACCAAGCACTCTTCATTTCAACTGATGATGCAAATATCCTGAACATGTTTACTGACTTCTGGGGTAGCTAGTATTTTACAATTTTCTTCTTATGAAAAACCACAACATATTGTGAAATGATAAAACTATACTACATAGAATTCCACTATGAAAACTAACAAACGGGGGGGGGGGGGGAATCCGCAATCCAACAGCCATTACAATTTTGCACAAGCAGCCTCTTTTAGAAAACTACAGTAAAGAGAAGAAGAAAGGTGTTATTATGAACACTTATTTGTAAACCTATCTGAAGTGCTGCTAGCCAGTCAACATTTTTCCAGTCAGTTAATTTAGAAGAGAGGTCTGGCTGGACAAGATCCAACTGGCCTTGAGAGGATAACAGGCTTTCAGATCCCACTTAGCAGAAGGCAGAAATTGAGAGGTCAGCTCCTGGACGATATCCAGGTAGAAACAACACACAAATTTAGAATCTGGGATTTTCACATCTGATGCTTTGCTATTGAGGCAAAAGAAAGGGGTTATAGCCAATCTTTTTAGTTTTATAACGTGAAGAGTCTTCTGCAGAAAAAAGCAAGGGATAGGATAGATGTAGGGCAAGGGCTAGACTAGAGCATAAACAGATAATACACAAGTAGAAAGTGCAAGTTGAGAGATCAAAACATGGCAATCAGAAAGAATGCACATTATAGCATGGCTTCATATTAGTTCAGCTGCATAGTTCTAGTGTTTGGGGATTTTTTTGCCACTATAGTTCAGGGGGCCTTCAGCATATCATTGCAAGACAGCACTGTACTAGAGACACCAATGTAGTTCATTGCCAGTTTTGTATGGAATTTCAAGGGCCACACCCAAATTGCAAGCTAATACTACATAGTAATGGATCACTGCAGTTGTAACAGCAGTGCTCTATGGTGCTCTTCATCATTGCACAATTACACTCAACATTTCAGTGAATTCTGTGAAACAATATCTGTTAAATTGCTAATGTGGGATGTAGTAGATTGCAAGAGTTTTGCTTTTTAAAATAAAATCACAGTTTGGAAAAGGAATAGAACTTATTTCTATTTTGGCTGTTTTAAGTATTCTGCCTCATCTGAATTGTATTTATTTATTGTTGAAGTTTTGATGTTATACTACTCCAAAATGACTCTGGACAGTGAAAAAAAAATACAGTGGCTTATTATATTTACTCACAGAAAGATTACTCGGTAAAGAAATGAACTGACTAGAGACTGCTGCAGTTATGAAAACTGTAGCAGCCACTATCACAAATCCCCATCAGATTCTTATTCAATCACTACTTCCATATTACATCATTACACTTAGCAATGAACTCATCTGGAAAAAAGCAAAAGACCAATGAATGTTTCTTTATTTACTTCCCCAGCTTTGAATCAGAGTATATTTGAAACTGCTCGCCTGATAATTTTTTTTCCAATTTTTTGTGCCTCCAAATCATTTTTTTCAGGGTGCAGTCAAGACTTGTTCTGTGTAAAGCCTATCAAAGCTGGAACCAGGGTTGTGTTCAAGTGGATTTGTCTCATCAAATTACATTTGATACTCACTGTTTTGTTCAAGGAGATGGTTTGGGCTGTTCCAGTTTTAGTATAATGAGTTTCAGTGTAGTCTGGTGCAAAGAGATCCCTACCAACAAAAATGAAGAAACAGAGAAGGATGGGGTGGAGGAAAAATAATATTAATATTATTTGAATATTCAATGAATATTCAATGAAATCTTGTAACTCTATGTCCTCAGTAACCAATTCTAACATTTAGCAAAAGTGATCAATGAGACTCATGAAAAAATTAGATTAAAGTTGTGACAATGATTAATAAATGTCAACATTATATGTCAAGAAAAATGGCAAGATGAAGTAAAAGCAATTTAGCAGGTGAAAAAATAGTCTTCTTAAAACTGTGCTGGACATCTGATTCCCTGTGGCCAATCTGACATTTCAACAATCTGCATAATGAAATATGAGATGGAAAGAAAAATGTCTTTCTCTCTCCACTCCTTTCGTATCATTCATAATTCTATAAACATATGATTGTTCATGTCATTAAACAGGCTTCAATAGGTTAGTGATTCTTTACCTCATGAATTCATAGAAAAGATTAGAGAAACTTAAGTATTTTGTACACTAAATGTGCTCTGGAAAAACTTCAGGTTTCCATGGATGAGTCATGGAAGCTTTTATCCTCTTGTTGTAAGACTCTTAAAAATCTAATTTTGCTTTTCCCTTGCTCTTTGTTAATAGAGGCCAGCTTATCATGTTGCATCTTCAGACTATGGTTAACCAAAACAGCCACAAACAAAACTGCAAAATAAGCTCAGTTATATATCCTGTACTACCAAGGGTCTGGACAGCATGCATCTTCAAAAATCAATCATTTTCTTTGCCAATTGTATTACCTGTCTGAAAAATGACATTAACAATTAGCAAAGAGTGGCCAGGAGAATGGCTGAGTCAAGATTGCTTTGTGGAGTAGTGGAACTAAATGCAGTTAAACTTTATTATTACATCTGAGTCTCACTGATCTACATTTGTTCAGGGTTCAGAACCTGCTTATCTACAGTATTACCCACATAGCTGCTTATTCAAGTGTATGCAAATTTGCTACATTTTCTATATATACCCATATATTTATACCCATAATTGGATCTTATTTGAGTATCTTTGCTCTCTTCCTACTTTCAGGTCTCAAACAAATGAGGACGGCTGAATTGCACCTCAACAGTGTGATGCTATTAAGGGCACTATATATACAATTAATACTGTTTATATATTCCTTATATTGTCTTTCTATCACTTCATTTCCCTTTATTGTTCTCTAGCCTATGATGCCATTCTTTAGACTATAAAAGAAACAGGAAATATTGGGATTATTTACAAGGAACAAACAAAACTGCACCAATTGATTTCTATCTACAAATTTAACATTAACAATAATCAAAACAGATTTTGGGGGTGATATCAAGATGACTAAAACTGTTCCCAGATGAGAGACAATTGCTTTAATATTGTTACCATTTTCCTTTTGCCTGGATATTTAATAAACTAAAATGTAATCTCAAAGAAAGAATTTTTAGTTTGTATGCCTTGCTTTCTGCAAATAAAGGATTTACCAAGGGCTCCTTAAATCCTAAAACTAGAATTTAGGATAACCAACATTTTAGACAGTAATACCATCTGTACAAGTTGAGTTTAGTCAATATCTCATCTCTGTCAGAAATGCCATGTACCTTACATAGGAGTACACTTTTATCAGGTCTATATGAAACTCCAAAATAAAACATTATGTACAATATTTTAAAATATGAAAAGGGTAAAGTTTAAGGCTTAGCTCTAGCCTCTTCTTGTCTTACTATTGTCAATTTAACAACTAAAAAAGCTGACCTTTTTTTCCTCTAAAGTTACTTTTGAGAAAGAATTTAGGAGAACACATTTCCACTTCTATAGTACTATCCTTTTATCAATTATAGAATAAATATAATAAGTAAAAACTAATAAAATCTGGAGGGGGAGTAATAACTGTCCCAAATCCTATAGTAGAAAGATGATCCATTCAACATTTGGTTCCCTAGTAAAATTATCAGAAGACACTATTAGTAACTAATATACCTCTATAATCCTAAAAATAATTCCAAAATTTTTGTTATACAATACAGATCTGCTTACTGAATGTCAGAATTCTGTAGAAAAATCTAGTGAAGAAAGAAGCTGCATAGACCCTGGTTGCAATATGAAAAAAGGCAAGAGACTCAAATATTATTTCTGGATTAAGGGGATCCTCCACCTTCCACGTCACCCTAACTACTCTGTTGCTGAGCCACTGCCACCCTACTTTCTGCCCATCATCTTTGTATTTCTCAAGTGTCCTGGTTACTTTACTGTCCTTCCTCTCCAGCCTCCCCCTCTAATTACTTGGGGTCATCAGGAAGCTGTTACTTTAATGATAGAAAGGGATTACTGCTTAGCGCTCTATCTCCATCCATGACCATCATTATCATTACCTCTGAGCTCATTTGGCTCACAGCCTGCAGACAATCTGAACACATAAAAAATGGATGGACCTTGAAAAAAAGCATTTTGCTGCACCTCATGTTCATTTAATTACTAAACATATACTTTAAAAGGTGTCTGTTTCCTGTCCCATTACTGACTTCTCATTGACAATTGGAAGCCATCCAGGGTCATTATGAGTTGGGCAGTAGATGCCCATCAAGATGCAGAATCTGAGATATACAAACCAATGTTTAGTGCTAACAAAGAAAATGTATATGTGTGAATGTACCTTTAAATCAGTCTACCAATTAAATGGACAAGTCCAAGTTTTCTTAGCAATATTTTTGATAGCAGTTTACTACTACCTTCTTCCTAAGGCTGAGAGAGAGAGAGATGGCCTACATTCACCTAACTTCCAAACCTAAGGCAGAACTAGAATGTACACTATTCCAATTTCTAATCCACTACACAAAACACCTTTATGAATTACACTAAGCTGATTCTCTAGCTTAGTGTAGCCTTAATGTAAGGCTTATGTTAGTTTTTTCTCAACCTGGTGCTATGGATGCAATACTAACAACTCTTAGCTAGCGTGGAAATAAATGAGCAATGCAAACCTATAGATATCTACTAACTTCATTGGGACTGAGCATACTTAGTAACTTTAAACTTTGATTTTCAACAATGACTCTTGACTATGGATATAAAAAAGTCCACTAAAAACCTCAACGGAACCATTTTTGGTCGTTTCGCTATTCATTGATAATCATGAAATGACAACAGATGAATGAGTATTCCAAAAGTGAGAGCTGAGAACTGAAGGAGCTTCTTGAATGAGAAGCAAAACATCTTCAAAGAAAAAACAAGAAAGTCCAGTTGCCTCCTGAAAAAGCACATTTGGGACAACCATGATCTGGGTGACTGAGAATCTCCACAGATAGATGAATGACTAATTATTTCACTATGACGATGGCTACTGTGGTCTTTTTTCCCTGAAGATAATGATAAAATCTGATGTACCTATTTATTCAAAGTCATCCATTTCCTTGTTATCTTACCACAAAAATGTATGTAATGGCAAACCTTATGAATCTGTGGCTAATAAGTTTGGAGGAACTAAGATCAATGTGGTCTATGTGTGATGGTTTACACTATTTTCCTGAAACAAAATGAACCACTTCCTTTTTTTTTCTCTTAAGTGAGTATGTTTGATCTTTGATGTTGCACTATTGGAAGGTCTGAAAAACCAGGTTAGGGACAAACTATTATCCATCTAATGACTTGATGGCACTTAATCATTCAACTGATTTAATGTATTTAACAGCCCCCCCCCCCATCTTCAGATATTTTGCTGCTTTTATTTATTGCCTATGTGTCCTGCCTTTTCTTTGAGAGAACAAGATAATGTACATGGCGGGCTTCCCTGCATGTAACTGCCACAACAAAGGACACAAAACCACAACTTTTTTGCAAAACGATGAAATAGTATTTGAAAGAAGTGGGTCGCTGTACTAATTACTCTAATACCCATGTCTCTAACCACTGAGATAAAGACTTGCTTATTGTCCCAAGAATTATGTGTTATATTTAAAAACAGTGAACAATGTCCAACATGCTCTTCCCCAAATATTCAGGAGCAGATTTCTCAAACTGGGGCCAAAATTTGTGAAAATTGCAATTGTATTATATCTTTTTCCTACACCTGTAAAAGATCTGTGAAGAATATTAAGAGGGGCTAGACTTAACCTCAGGATGAAGTCTTTTTCAGAGGTTAGATACTGTATTCTTTACATTGAAAAAAAACAGAATCTTAGAAACAGGAGAGAGAAAAAAAGCTAAAAAATCACTTTGTTCTTCAGATGGCTAGAGTTACAGAGATTCCCAATTTTGATAGGAGAATCTGATAGGTGTTTCACGGCCAATCAATGCTTTAAAGTATAAATTAACAGAGCATATGAAAAAACATATTTTTTTGCTATAATCAATCTTTCCTTTTTAACCTAATGTCTATGGAGATTCTCAGTCATCCAGGTCATGATTGTCCTCAAGTTGCTTTTTTGGGAGGCAACTGGACTTCCTTGTTTTTCTCTGAAGACATTTCACTTCTCATCCAAGAAGCTTCTTCAGCTCTGACTGAGTGGTGGGGAATGGAAGGATTTATACTCCTTGCAGAAAGCTGGTCATTTGCATTCTTTTAGAGAGTCCTTGAGGCCATTTGGAGGTTATCTGTGTCCTCAAGGTCACTGGTTTCCTTTTGTAAATCTGATCAGTCAATACAGGTAGTCCCCAGCTTAGAATCACAATTGGGACCAGAATATTGGTTGCTAAGAAATTGGATTTTACAATTCATTTTTGCCATGGTGGTTAAGCAAATCACTGCAGTTGTTAAGTGAAGAATGGAGTCATTAAGAGCATCTAGTTTCCCTCATTGATTTGGCTTATCAGAAGCTAGTTGGGAAGGTTGCAAAGGAGATCACATGGATGCTGTAACTGTAGCAAATACATGCTGGTTTCCAAGCACCTGAATTTTCATCATGTGACTATGGGGTTCCTGCGATGTATGTATGTGTGAGGACCAGGTGTAAGTCACTTTTTCAGTGCCGTCAAATGGTCACTAAACAAATGGCTGTAAGTCAAGGACTACCTGCAATATTTATTTAAAACTGCTGTTAGTACAGCGACCTAACCAGGTTGCTAATTTCAGTATTTTGCTTTTAACTTTGGTCACACTGATTGGAAAAGGAAACTGTTCAAAGTGATAAAGATAAATTTTATATTTTTTTTTTGAAGTGCTGCAATCATAGAAAATAGCAATGGCTGACTTTATCTCTAGCTGCTGCAGCTGCTTTGTTTACCTGGACATGCATCTGAAAAAAACATATGGAGAAAATAAAACGCCAGGTAAAAGAACAAATGGAGGGTAAAATAACTGTGAATTATATAAAGTTTGGGCTCAGACCTGTTTATTCTCAAGTAAGCTCAATAAATTCAGTAGGACTTAACTTCCAAGTTTGCATGTTTAGGATTATTAGGATCAAAAGTTTGCATTCTTTTTTCATTGAAAGAAATCACTGTGTGGTGAATACAGCTTGACTGTGGCCTGCAGACTTAGCATCTTTTCTGCTAAAATACAGATGTTGGCTGAAAGCAGACAGCTGTTGCCACTTTTCATTACAGTAGAAATCTCAGGAGCAGAGCCCGATCCAGAGAATGAGCAAGAACCTGGCCTGTAGCCACAACATACAGATGTTTTAACGGCTGTATTTCCCTTCCAGCCCTATTCAGCACATTTTTGGCTATGCTCCACTGTGTCAATGATACCATTGTTCTGAGCAAAGTCTCCATCTTCAGAGTAGGGGATGCAGCAATGAAGGCGCCTGCAGTGAAGGGGGTTTCTATTTTGTGGCCATTAACACAATGTGAAGAGAAGGGATGCAAATAGTTTATGAATGAGGCAGATGGAAATTTTGGGTAGAAAATGCCAGTATGCCAGTATAGAGATACACAGTTTCTTTGTTGCAAAACCGTTCTACTCAGTTCATCATCTCTTACACAACGGAAAACCCCATCAGAATGGATAAACATACCTAAGACCAATTTTCTAACCACTGGAGTTTGATCCTGATGGGCTCAAGGTTGACTCAGCTTTCCATACTTCCAAGGCTATTCTTCTAGGTCTCAGGATAGGGTGGATTAACTCTTTTTACCTGAATAATTTTCAACTATGGTTTCAGTGTTATTCATATCTTAATTGAGATTAATCTGGGAATAGTACATGTGATTGCACCACTCAATGAAAACTCAGGAACAATACTGATTTGCAAAGATCATAATCTTCATTGTCTACATACTAACGTCCAGCATACAGGAAATAAACAAGATGAGTTTGTTTACATGCTGTAGATATATTTTGGCAGAATCATCTTCTACCATTCCCAATCCTACACTCTGATTCCAATACAAAATCAAAGAATCTTCCCCACATTTAACAGAAGAAAGTGGGGGGTCTGAGAAACACCATATTGTTGGAAGAGTAGCCAGTTCAGAGTATCTGAACTGAGTAACCATATATCCAGAGTAAATTATAGCTCCAAAACAAGTCATGAAGCATAATTCAATTTAACGATTATAAATTGTGGCCAGTGAAGACCAGAAGCTTCTGGAATAAAAACTGTTGCCTGAAGTAATTCAAGCACTAAAACAATGATTGTATCAATCTGACATTAAAACTGTGAAATAACTTGATTAATCCTACTTCTATCAAATTTGCCAATGCCTGTTACTTAACATTTTGAACCTTCCTTCAGAACCTGCCTTGCTTTGACTATGTTCTTTCAACTATGTTCATATTAAGTTAACATTGCTTTTTGACCCAGGATTGACTATTTCTTGCAGTTATGTAAGACAAGAGCCTCTTGAAACTCTTTCTTCCATGATAGAAGAAGAAGGTGGGATCTTTAGTGTATGTAACACAATTAAAAGACAACAAAGTCCTGTACAAATCCATAACATTGACAATATCTCTGACTATTCGGGACACAGTTGGGAAATTTGTGGGCCTTCAATTGTTCTTGAATCACAACTCCCAATATTCCTTTTCACTGACTATGTTGTCTGGGATGCCTGACAGTTCGAAAATGTCATCCATTCCTTATCTCAGTGTCTACTATCTGTGATGAACAAATCTATTTATTAATTTTACATTTCACCCATCTCACTGTTAATGCAACTCTGAGCAACTCTGTTTAGTACCTAGTGATTGAGAATGGGTGGTAATAACATCTTAATTGGCATAAAATACAGGAAATCACAACAGTTCTTTAAATTATATTATGACAGTGAGCACTTCTGAGACAGCAGAGCCAGAGGCCATGCTACTTAAACACTTTCAGAGTTGTAGACACAACAGCTCTGGAGAACACCAAACTGATGAAGACTGTAACAGACCAAGGCTATTTTCACAAATCCCTTTATTTCAGGCGAGGGTGCAGTTTCAAGCACTTGTTATAAAGTCTCTTCCAGAAGAACATGAGATACCATACCAGATACCTCCTCTGGTTTGAGACCTGCTGATTTTTGTAGACAAAATATTTTTTTGAAAAGTTATGTCCCAGACATCTTTCATGCTTGGTCAGGATGGCTGAGGATGTGGAAACTGTTCGTTAACATCAGGAGGGCTACAAATATGCCACCTTTCAGAGATGGAAAACCTATGTTCATCCTGTTACTAATGAACTACAATTCCCAGCATTGAGGGGCGCTGGGTGCTGTATTAGAGTGTACCAGGTTTCCTATCCTTGTTTCATACTGAACAATTCTCTATGGAACTCTCAGGTAGGTCTTGTTCTAGCACAGCTCTTCTTACATGTGTATTTGTTTAAAAGGGCAGAGAAGAATTTTGTTCTGTAAAACCATCTTACCTCTATAAGGAAGTATTGGAATTTAACGACCAGCTAGCTGAATGAAATACAAAATGATGACTGCATATATTCAGTACCAGATACTAGACTTAGGTGATGGCCAAGAACCAACATTCATCTATCAAAGACAACATGTACTTTGTAATCACTGCAGACTTAGTTTTCACGTTTGATTAACCTGCAGTCAAATCTATGAACCAACTCTACTGAAAAATGTAATTTCAAGGGGAACCTTTTTTTTTGTGGGATTTGAACATCAATGCTTCTTTGCTATAGGCAAATAATCACCTGTATGAGTGAGGATTATCTGCTGTATCCACACAATTTATTATACTATGGTTTCAGGCTTGTATTTTTAGACAAGCTACTTGCACTGACATCCTTCAGCCTGTATTTTGCTGATCTGGGATCATTGTGAGGCTAAGAATGAAAGCCACCCTTTCATTAACACACCCAGCCCCTGAGCTAAAAAGAGGATAAAGTCATCCTTTTTAGATGCTGATGTTCAACATGCTCTGCCAAAGCTAGAGATTTCAATCCTCTTTACTTCAGCATCTTCCTATTTGTGAAGAATGCAAACTTTTCAAGCAATGCTTGCTTCTCTCCCCTTCCTTCCCTCCCTCTCTCTCTTTTAAATTATTATCACTCAAAGGGGTTGCACTGTAAAACTGTAGAGCCAAAAAGTCACCAGTGAAGGAAAGGAAGGAAGCATACTTCCCTCCCAGGAAATTTTGCAACGAGGAACAGATAACTTAGAGAGACAAGCTTCCTTGCCTGGCCCTCCAGAAAATGAAATCATTATTCCAGGAGGAAGATGAACTAAAAATTCTCAAGTGGCAGCCTTCTTCTGCTGACCATTCAGATAGTCTTTGCAAACGCTGCAGGAAAGGGTCAAGGCATCCAATCATTAGCCTCCATTAGTATCCCTGCATCTAGGAAATTACTAGCAAAAGTTAATGCGAGGGCATCCCTGCAGAGAAAAGTTCAGCTATCCTGCCAACCCAAAGCCAAACTGGAAAACAATCTTTCCCCTTTCCAATCTCTAAAGGAAACACTGGAAAGGAAACCGCAAGGCAGGAAATGATGGACAAAGATTAACAGCACAGCCGAATCTGTCCACCTCCGGAGGACATTCAGAGTAGCCCTGACACAAGGAAGGGTACAGTACGCTTGGCAATGAGGGAGTTTTGTGCTCCAAACTACAGTAATTCTAAAATTAGATCTCTGAATACAGCTGGATGCCAAGCCTTTTTCCTGTGCCAGCTGGTCTAGTCATGGAGCTAATTACATCACATCTTGGCTACTCAGGAATTTTTCTGGCAAAATGCCACATCTCAGGGCAAATATCCTTCACGATGAAACTTCAGAAAACACAAAGAGCCATGGCCTCCGTGTCTTTTTTCCTTTTTCTTTCAGAAAACTTGCAGGGGGAAGTATAGTATTCAGACTGCCTTCGTGCATTTCCACATTGACTTGGCTTACACATAGTGCTAGCCATAACAAAATGAATAAGCCACAACGGGCTGGGTTCACACAACTTCTTAAACCCAAAGCAAATGCATGATGGTTCAGCATGAGGTAAGAACCTAGGCACTGTTTCTCTGAATTGTGTTGTTGCCCTGATCAAATTGGCAAGCCTCCCCCAGTCTCCTGAATATCATTCAGATAACACAATGCAGAATAGTTTAGATCAGGGGTAGGCAACCTTGGCTCTTTTATGACTCATGGACTTCAACTCCCAGAATTCCTGAGCCAGCCAAGTTGCTATCTAACTAAATGAAATTCAATGGTGAAAAAAGTAAGGCAAGAAAAACCAAATGTACAGGTATAGTATAGGGGGTACCTTGCTCAATAGTAGTAACTGTGAGAGGGATCTCGGAGTCCTAGTGGACAATCATTTAAATATGAGCCAGCAGTGTGCTGCAGCTGCCAAAAAAGCCAACACAGTCCTAGGCTGCATTAACAGAGGGATAGAATCAAGATCATGCAAAGTATTAATACCACTCTACAATGCCTTGGTAAGGCCACACTTGGAATACTGCATCCAGTTTTGGTCACCACGATGTAAAAAAGATGTTGAGACTCTAGAAAGAGTACAGAGAAGAGTAACAAAGATGATTAGGGGACTGGAGGTTAAAACATATAAGGAAAGGTTGATGGAATTGGGTATGTCTAGTTTAATGAAGAGAAGGACGAGGGGGGACATGATAGCAGTGTTCCAATATCTCAGGGGCTGCCACAAAGAAGAGGGAGTCAAGCTATTTTCCAAAGCGCCTGAAGGCAGGACAAGAAGCAACGGATGGAAACTAATCAAGGAGAGAAGCAACATAGAACTAAGGAGAAACTTCCTGACAGTTAGAACAATTAACCAGTGGAACAACCTGCCTCCAGAAGTGGTGAATGCTCCAACACTGGAAGTTTTTAAGAAGAAATTGGACAGCCATTTCTCCAAAATAATAATNGTTGTTGTTGTATGGGGGTAATTCAGAAATAAACCTCCATTTGGTTATCAATGACAGACACTCGCAGATACAGAACTTTTATTATGCACATTAGAAAACTACAACATTACATTAGTTTTCGACATAATCGCCATTCAAATTGAGGCATTTGTCATAATGTCTTAAAAGATTTGAAATTCCTTAGTGGTAGTCATCCAGCACCAAATCTGGGCTATGGGGATGTATGTGTGATCAAAAACATCTCAATGGAACTGCTTCAAAAGTTCTTGAATGTGTCCAGAGGTGTGCGGGCGAGCATTATCATGAACCAGCACCACACTGGAAGTCAGCATGCCCTGGCTTGACTGAGTTTTTGTAACATTTCACAGTAGACTTCTGAACTGATGGTCGAACTACACTCCATGGACTTCACTAGCAGTACTCCTTTGGCATCTTCACATCTGGCAGGATTTTCTATGGTACCACCTCCGGTGTGGTGTTGGTTCAGGATAATGCTCGCCCTCACACTGCTAGATGCACCCAAGAACTTTTGAAGCAGTTCCGTTGGGATGTTTTTGATCACCACCCACCATAGCACAGATTTGGCGCCAAGCGACTACTACTAAGGAATTTCAAACCTTGTAAGACGTTATGACAAGTGCCTCAATCTGAATGGCGATTATGTCGAAAAGTAATGTAAAGTTGTAGTTTTCTAATGTGCATAATAAAAGTTCTGTATCTGTGAGTGTCTGTCATTGATAACCAAATGGAGGTTTATTTCCGAGTTGCCGTCGTAAATCATATTGGTCTTAAGTTGAGTCACCCACATGACTGGACCCAATTTTCGACTGTTTATACAGAAGTCATTAAGTGAGTGATGTGGTTGTTAAACCTGAATCATGCAGTTAAATGAATCACACATTTGTTAATATATTGTCCGAAACAGGTATTTTTTTGCAATAAACAAGCAAAAAAAAGTCACAAATTGTGGTCATGTGGCTGCGGGAAATCATATGGTTACGGGGGAGGGGTGGATGGGCTGGGGTGACATTTTATGAGGGCCAGAAATGCTTTAAAGCACCTGTAAAACACCCTTTCCAAGTTTGTCATGACTTCGAATGGCCGTAAGCCAAGGACTGCCTGTATACATCTCAGCTCCATGCTGAACAAGCAAATGCGAGAGAAGCACTGACCCAGTGCCTAGAGGCTGATGGGAGCTGAATGGGGAGAAATAGACTCAAGCTTAATCTGTCCATGGAGAGATTGGCTCTGCGTTTTTGGGCCTAACCTTCCAGGGAAGCACCATCTTTGTCTCTGAATAGGGTATACCCCCCTCCCCCGACTCAAAGATGGTTCACAGTTTGGGAATTCTCTCTAGACTCACAAGTCCTGCTTGAGGAATAGGTGACAGATGCGACTAGGAAGATTTTTGCACAGTTACATCTGATACACCAGCTGCAACCATTATTGGACTGGAAGGCTCTGTCAGTCACGCTTTGATCATCCCCAGGACACAGTGTACAGAGTAACATAAGGCTGCCCTTGAAAGCTGAAAGCTACAGTTACTACAAAATGTGGCATTTGAAACAGTGCTGAATGTGTCTATGGAGATTCTCAGTCATCCAGATCATGGATGAAGAAGACGTTGCTATGAGCTGAAGAAGCTCTTTGGATGAGAAGCGAAACGTCTTCAAAGAAAAACAAGAAAGTCCAGTTGCCTCTTGAAAAAGGCAGTGATGAATATGTGCTCCTCAAATTCCTCTCTGCTTTGGGAATTCCATTCATTGCCAATGGGCTTTCAGGTATGATTCAAGTGGTGGTTGTCACCTGTATAAAGAAGAGTCCTTGATGCTCTTGGATGAAGTTACCTAGGTTGGTAATAAAATGACTGCAAGACAACAACCAAGTTCAGGGAATAACAAGGACCCCTCATTTCAACCCTGAGCTACAGATAATCTCTTCTATGGATACCTGTATAAAACTCTACCTGGCTCCAATTTTGATTATCTGAGGGATTGCTTTTTTCTGTATTTATCTGTTGGTACAACCAGATCATACAGATTAACTAACTCCAGGCCTCGTTGCTGTCAGAAAAAGGTGGGCTTTATCCATCAGTGCTCCAGTTCTTTTAAACTTCCTCCCAGTGCAAATTCGGTCTATTTCTTGTCTTCTGGGCCTATAAGAAGTAGAAAGTTGTCTGGGATTTTGCTAAAACTCACTTCTTCCAATAAGTCAGAAAGAGAGTGTTTTACACTACGCTAATGGTTTCTGCCTTTTTTGTTTGTTTGTTTTGTTTGTATGAATGTTCTTTCTGTATTTTGATTTAGGTGTTTGTTTTTACAGAACTGTTGACTGTTAGCTGCCCAGAGGCTTTGAGAATGGGCAACATACAATTATGTTTGTATGTATGTATGTATGTATGTATGTATGTATGTATGTATGTATGTATGTATGTAAAGTAAGTAAAATAAATAAATAAATATTTTTAAAATGTTTAACCACAACCATTCAGTAGTATCTACAATCTCTTGCTGCCTTGGTCACAATGAAAAAAGCAACATTGAACTATAAACTCTGCCCCTTTGGGATATGTGAATGACACAATGATGTGCATCAAAAAGGGGACAAATCTTGCATCAAATCACACGATTCCACTTGTATCACTCTAACCTCCCTTGCCACCCCCTGAAGATGCTACTGCCTCCATTATTAAATCAATATCCTCTCTTTTCCTTCCTGAACTTGTCCCCAGTTGGCCTGTGCAGATGGCCAGTGTTGACCCAAAGCAATTAATTCTTACTAAACACAGACTTAAAACAGTGTATTTGTTTTTATCACAACTTCAAGACTTCCTTAACTTCAGTCAGAGAACTGGCTTCTTTCTTTCTTTTTTTCTTCCAGAAAATTATGCTTTGAAACACATCTGTGAACATCTGATGCTCTTTGACAATAACAGCCAATGTTATACTCTCATGATATCTTTCTACTTTGGGATTTCTGTTTTACAGCTGCAGAACTTAAACATCTCAACAACCCATTTTTGAAAAACAAACCAAGTGCACCGGGTGTTTGGGAACCAATTCAGAGACTGTATGTAAATAAGAGTAACTTCCTGTGGAATTAAATGTGCTTTGTACTGACACAATACTGGCAATATCAAGGCAAATGTAAATTAAAATCTTAGTCAGACTGCGCTCAGTATATCTTCAAATAGCCTCAAATAAAGTGGAATCCAAAATCTCCTTCCAGAATGCTACTATTCTGCTCTGGACCTCCCTCATATTTTGTCCCTAACTCTTTTTACTGCCAATCTTTATATTCCTTGTACTTTTGAAAAAGCTATGAAGTTCATTGATGGTGATGATGCATTGTCCTCTGGGTATGAGCACCCTCAGCGATTTGACTTGCTAGGGGTTCATGGGCCTGTGTGTTTAACCCAATTATTGAACCAGGGACTTTGCTTCATGGCTACATGACAGGTTAAGAGCTTTTTTCACCTGGCTCTAATTCTTTGGATCCCAACCAAATTAGGTTTGGACTCAGATGACTTCAAAGTTTTTAAAAAGTGTGAAAAATGCTTATTTCATAGCTCACTTTTAATAGCAAAATAAATAATAAATCCTTAGCTGTAGAGGGTTTTAACTTCCCAGTCTGGCTGCCAGATTGGGAGTGGTCTCCAAATAGAGAAGATAAATGTCCCTGTTTCATGGGATACACCAACTGAGATCCTGTTCTGAACAGATGCTAAAATCAAGCACATCCGCTGGTAAAGAGAATTTCGCAACTGTTTGCTATTTCCTAATACTTAAACAAGCTTCTCTGTGGTCGACAGGATTTGTCCCCTGTGCACAGGATTTCAGCTCTAGTCATCAAAATATATGTAGTTTAAGGAAGGTTTAACAGAATTTTCTTTAATGGGTTTTTTTTTAAACAGGTACCTCAAAATGTCTCTCTACCAACCCAGAAATAAAATGGAAAACGTTTGGCTGACTTCATAAGCACAATACTTATGAACCACATTACAGCCCTAAATTTCTGTATTTCTACAAATATTAAATGTGGCCATTTACCCTCAAATTGGCCGTCTCTAGTCTACATGTTTGATTAGCCTGATGCTGGGCTTTCTATCTTCTCCTCACTTTTAACCTATTATAATATACAAACTCTACTGATTTTTTTCTATGTTCCAACCACTGCATTTTTTTTAAAAAAAATCTCCTTTTTCCCCTACCTCAGTGTCTTAAAATTATAAAATCAGTTGTAATGGAATAACTGGATGATGGCCAAGGGGTTCAATAACTTCTTGTTTAGAATAAGCCAGTTTGGTCTAGTGGTTAAGGCACCAGCCTAGAAAGGAGGAGACTGTGAGTTCAAGTCCTGCCTTAACCATGAAAGCCAGCTGGGTGACTTTGAGCCAGTCCGTCTCAGCCCAACTCACCTCACAGGGTGTTGCTGTGGGGAAAACACGAGGGGAAAGGTGTAATAGATACATTTGTGCCTTGAGTTGTATGTAAAAAATAATAAAGGTGGGATATAAATAAATAAGAAAAATTCTACTAGCAAAAAACTAAATAGCTAATGTTTAGAACACTTCAAATTTAACAAGGCTAAATTTAAAGTACTTATGTGCATACAGTACACAAAATTATGAATCCATATCATTGTCTCTTTCAATCCCTTACAAAGTTGAACGGCTATGTTTGCACATTTGGATGAATTGTGAGCCTACTGGGAAGTAAAGATAAGATATATTTGCTAGCCTGTTGAGAGCACGGCAATAGCACTGTTAATTCCCAGGATGCTTTTATATCATTATCCTTCATTATATCTGGTGGTTATACCATTGTCCTCCATGCTAATATGTGACTAAATTTTGCTTATGATTTTGCTTTTTCCAATTCTGCTGCATCAGTGGCTTTGCCTGTACTGCTTTATACGACTCAGAAATATTGCTGGAAATTTAAGGCCAGATGGTCAGAGAGTTCTGTTTATACTAGGATGTAGATCCAAATCATTAGGAAACAGGATGAAAACTTCTCTCTGTGGAGGGAGAGTTTGGCAGCTAGATGCACACTTCATAATAGGATTAGACTAAATGTTTTTAATGCTATTCTCTCATTGCCCAAATGCATGTATATTTACCTTTCTTTGTTTCTTAAGAACACAAATGAAGATTCATGCTAATTTTCATTTAGTGTATTAGAATTTATGCTAATTTTCATTGCTGAGAACTTGATATGGCACTTTTTTGCTTTGATATGCAAATACTGAAGCTACTTTACAGTAATAAATACCATGTATTATTGCTTGCAATTTTAATACAGCCAGAACATATTTACTAATGCACAGGAATGAAACTTCAGGAAAAGGAGGAATGTGAAAGATCACATGCATGTTAATATTGTCAGAAGATATTTTTACATATCTTTGTTACATATTTAAAAATACATGTCAGCCCTTTAGGTTAGTTACTCAGCCCTAAAAGACATTCATGTTTTTGCTTAATGAATTTAAAAAACACTTATTGGGGCTCTGAGATCCTGGAAGCAGTCCCAGCTACTTCAAAGTATTATGGAGAGGGGCTACATTTGTGCCCCAAAGCAATATTTGGAGATCCAGTCTGAAGCATTGCACTGTCTCATTATTTATACTTTTCCTTATGACAATAAGATTTCAAGTACTTACTCGTTCTTTTCAACATCCACAATAAAGTTTCTTCCTTCAGCTGTTATCCTGAGTTCTGCTCTCAATGGATGCTACATAGAATGTAAAATTTAACAGTTACCAAATCAATACATATCCATACACTGAAGCTTTGTGGATACATACACCCATTCCTTTGCTATCTAGGTAAACATTTGAATTTTCAGGATTCAAATTTCAGAGCAAGCCAACTTCAAATTATAGCTTCATGCTCTTCCTTACTTCTGTTGACATAGGTTTCTTGATCAGTTGATACTATACTTCAAATCCATTAATCTACACTGTGCTTGCAAATGGTACGTTGAACTACAATAAAAAGAGAGAAAAACTGTGAGAAGCTGATTTTTGGAATCAGCTTCTGATGAACATTGAATTAAAATTCAACTCCTGCATTCCAGCTCAATGGTACTGAATGCACGCCTTCATAACCATGCTACTGCAGCAAGACAGTTTCTTACTAATTGTGATGAAAACCTTCCTAACTGTACCAGCATTTTGACAGTGGAAACAATTACCCAGAGAGGTGGAAATTCTTCTTTACCAGATGTGTTCAAGTGCAAACTTGATATTATCTGTTAGAGATGTTTCTATCTGGATTGCTCTATTGAGTAGAGGGTATGACATGATAATCTAAGTGACCCTCTTCAAAGCTATGATTCTGCATGTGTACCAATCTACCTCTGTACAATGCTTTCTGGTTGATACCAGTTTGATGAATTGGTGGCTTCTGGAAAAAGGGGTCAAACCAAATGTCTTCGTACAACAAGGGGCCTCTTGAAATATCACCAAGTATTTTCAACCACATTTGTTATCATCTTTTCCTTGGCATACCACTCAGTATCTTCAAGAGCCTGTTAAAACATCTTGGTATCAGATGTTGCCGTCTGAAGAATTTCCTTTTCTCTAATTGCCACCAACATTTCTACAGTACATGGACATGCAACATGACCAGCTACATAGAGAAAACCCAGCTTAAAAGGAAATTAATGTGAACATCTGTTGTGACAGTTACTGGAAGCAGGTTTTGAAAAAGAAGGTAATAGAGTTCTTGCTACATCTGTGGGGAAGTTGGCCAATTAGAGTGATCTTCTGTGTGACTGTCAACTATGAGCTGAGGAACCAAATATTGGCATTGCAACAAACGTGAACAAAATAACAAGCCATTGTCTCCTTCCCCTGCATAACCTTACCAGCATATGTATTAGATAATGAATTAAAACTGTCAATAAACAGAAAGGAAAATGGCAATTTGGGCTCCTGCAACTCAAATTATATCATTAAAGAATTGCTCTCATCCTTTGCATAACCATCTGTCCCCTGTAGTCTTAGTAGGACATTCTACTTAGTAGAACATTGTACCTTCTGTACAGTATTTGTATTCTATATTCTCTTCTCTAGCCTAATATCTATGACAGGATACAGGGAACATAGTCTATCTAGTTCAGGGGTGGGAAACCATGGTTCCCACCCCTGATCTAGGTGAATAGATTCCTTGTTTTTTAACCATCATGGATTAGGTCCTGTTTTCTCTTTGTAAAATTAAATTACTTCTCTTTTCATGTGGGATATAAACATGAAGCCTACATGTAGTCCCCCAGCTCATTTTTCACAATCTATAGAGGCTAACTCCCCAGACCACACTGATAAAAGTTGAAAGCAAATCACTTGTTTTCCGTAGCATAATTTTTGTGGTGTTCTTGAAAATTAAAAGCTAAATAGATTATTAATCCACCACAGACTTTGACATACCTATTTTACTTTTAAGCTTTCAACCTCAAAAAAACATCTAAAAACCTGATTCTATCTTCTCAGATGACATCACATTAAAACCATGCTTCTTGTGGTCAGCCATAGATACAGATACAACACACAAATATAAATCCGCCAGCTACAGCTGCCTAAATATAATTACAGATGCATTCATTCATTCACTAAATGCTAAATGCTGAGCACACAAACAATAGGACAAAGAAAATATACTGTACTCTAGCTAGAGTCCAAGCATATTTTTTATGACTCAGTGCACTATTAAATGATGCTGACCCCATCCATCCATCCATCCATCCATCCATCCATCCATCCATCCATCCATCCATCCATCATCTGTTTATTCTTTGTTAGATTTATATCTTGTCTTTCGTCCAGGAATTTCAGATGGCAGTCTTCTTTCTATTTCACAGCTACAACCATGTGAGGCAGGTTGGGTTAAGTGAGTTGACCCAAAGGCTCCTAGAGGGCTTCTTTGGTTGAGGGAGGACAACAGTTTGGACTTCCTCAGCCCTAGTCCAACCCCTAAGTTTTAGGTCACTACACTCTGCTAGCTCTCTGTGATGCCATCTTATATATACAATTTCATTAACTATGAAAGAAAATGTCTGTTTTAATTTTAAAGTTCTATTCCCTACATTCCTCAAATTATTACAATGAGCTTTCCAGCCATGCCCCAATCCTTTCCACCTACAAAGCCTTTGGATTTTTTATTTTTGTCAGAGGAGGCCTCCTCTGTTTGGATAAAGTATAATATTGGTTGGTAATTGGTAATATTGGTTGGTAATTGGATAAACTAGAATATTGGTTGGTAATTTTAGTTTCTCTCTGTTCTTTTTATTTAACCTCCATCTTTTTTGGGTTGTAAGGTTCATTTTCATTAATACTGTGTCAATATCAAACACTTCCAAATCCTTGTAAGTACCTCCGCCCTCATAAAAGATGCTTACTGTATGTGTTCTACTTCATTTTAAAGCGTGTTTATGTCTGTGAGGTTGCAGTTGCTATTCTTTCCCTAGTTATGATCTTTACATTTTTCAATTGCAGATTGTCTCAATTTATGCTTCCCAAGATGCCAAAAGTCCATAGAAGTTGTTCCTTTTCTTTGGATTTAACTGAAGCAAGGGAATATGAATCAGGACAGAGGTTACTGTAGAACGAAAGACAAGACATTCACAATGCCTTAGGACTCCTCAAATTAATGCCATGGAAGAACTCTTTGTTTTACCCACCAGGAATTTTTCCTCTTAGAATTTTTCAGTTTACATTCAGTCCAATTCATGCACAATGCTAAAAATATGATCAAGTTGAAGGACAAGATAATAAATATTGAGTCTGCAGATTAGCATCGCTAGCTCCCATTCTCCACTGGATAAATTCAGCACAACTTTTCTTCCCTTAAGTTAATCAGGCTGCACAGATGTCCAGCTCACCCCTAGGATAAAGAGGTGGACAGAGTTCCAGCTTGACAGCTCTCTGTGCAATGCCTTTCTTTGTTAGGCAATCTATGTAACATTGAACTCAAGAAAAACAAAAAACAGAATAACAATACTCTTTCCTGCATGAGGCACAAGGCTACCACATCCTCCCCATCCTTTACTCTGCAAGATTTGGTCACAAATGAAACTCAAAGGATGTTGAACCAAAGCACACTGCCACATGCACAGAAAAGGAAATAACATTCTCTGTGTGTTCACTGTATTTCGGTTGGTGCTACCATATAGTCAGAACAGCAAAGACCAAACAACTGAATGATCTCATATCATCAAAACCTGCTCCCTGTACTGGGTTTTGTTTTTCTGTAGGAAATAACTGGGTAGGGACTAAAAGAATGTTCAACATTGGCCAGAGGCCCGGAGCAATAGAAAACGAAGAGAGGTCAAATCCAATCACTACTCCTGATTCATACTATCCGAGTCTTGTATATAACACCAGTTCCTTAAGCAAGAGCCAACAGTTATCACAGTGTATAGTCTGGGCCAGGGGTAGGCAACCTTGGCTCTTTTATGACTCGTCGAGCTGGCTCAGGAATTCTGGGAGTTGAAGTCCACGAGTCATAAAAGAGCCAAGTTTGCCTACCCCTAGTCTGGGCCGTCACTTTACCAAAGAGATTAGATGGCAAAATAAAGTGACTTTGGATCCCCAGATATGCAAAGAGGTTTATAAAGTAAAACAATAAATACATAATAATTGGGAAGAGCCATATGACCAATTAAACTGCATAAACATGATTTTTTTATATTTTCAGGATTTCTTTAATGGTCCTGAACTAGGCATAAGAAATAATGTCCCGACTGCACCCAAGTCTGCATCTACCAATATAGGTAGTCCTCAACTTACTATACAATTGAGAGTAGAATTTCTGTTGCTAAGCAAAGCAGTTGTTAGGTGAGGTTTTTTTTGCCATGGTTAGGGGAATCACTGCAGTTACGAGAATCACATGGTCATGCAGCATATCTGGCTTTCCCCCCATTGACTTTGCTTGCTAGAGGCCAGCTGAGAAGGTTGCAAATGGCGATCACGTGACCCTGGGACAAGGCAACTGTCATAAATGGATGCCAGTTGCCAAGAGCCCGAATTTGGATCACGTGTCTGGGAGTGATGCTGTGACCGTTGTAAGTGCAAGGACCAGTCATAAAACATTTTTTTCAATGCCGCTGTTACTTTGGATGGTCACTAAACAAATCTTTGTAAGTTGAGGACTATTTGTATACAGTTAGTCCTCGACTTACGACCACAGTTGAGCCTAAAATTTCTGTCACTAAGTGAAACATTTTTGAAGTGAGATTTGCCCCATTTTATGACTTTTCTTGCACAGTTGTTAAGTGAATCATTGCAGTTGTTAAGTTAGTAACACAGTTGTTAAGTGAATCTGGTTTCCCCATTGATTTTGCTTGCCAGAAGGTTGCAGAAGCTGGTCACATGACCCCAAGGCACTGCGATTGTCATAAATATGAGTCAGTTGCCAAGCATCTGAATTTTGACTATGTGACCATTGATGGGGATGCTGCAACAGTTTGAAAAATGATCATAAGTCACTTTTTTCAATGCCATTGTAACTTCGAATTGTCACTGAATAAACTGTTGTAAGTCAAGGACTACCTGTAATTTATTTATGGCGTTATTATCACTGTCTTGTTTTGCCTTTGTTAAATACCATCTAAATATATATAAATGAGGAAAAAATATCAGACTTGCCAGAAGAACATTTAAAATAATAATACCCTTCAAAATATCAGTATTGTGATGTATATCAGCTATACACATATATAAAGCCTTATACATTTTTAGTGTTCTTGCATGAGATTTTAGCAATATAAAGGCAATTTTATCTTTTTGTGGCAGTTTGGGCAATTCAGAGGCAATCCATCTAATGCTGTGATAACATATTGCATATTTCCTCTTTTATCCACAACGAAAATTGATGATTCAAAAGATGAAGTGTGTATATAGTCGTTTAAGTGCCAAAGACTGATAATTTCATTTTTCTATTCAGAACCTTTATCATACTGTGAAATGACCTCCACATCAAAAGCTCCAGTACTATGAAAATTAATATGTTACTCTGGGCCAGTGCTTTTTTTCTAAAAAAAAAAAAAAAAAACATGCCGGAACTCACACACGTCATACAACCCACCTTGCCTACCCTACAAGGTTCCATCCAAAAAAGGTGCCGGAACTCCGTTCTGGGCGTTCTATGAGAAAAAAAGCCTTGCTCTGGACTATGCATTTTCACACATTATTCCAGGTAATGAAAGAGGAAGCAACAAGAGGAACCAAGCAGAAAGTTATGCAAGACATTTATTAACAAACAAAAGGCTTCTCAGTTTTAAGAAGTATTTTTATTTGCACAATAGCTATTATGCATATTTGCTAGAAGTACCTCAGAAATATAGAAAAAGTATAACCAGTTCGTTCCAGTAAAGGTTACAGGTATCCCTTGATTTATGACCACAATTAAGCCCAAAATGTCTGTTGCCAAGTTATTTTGCCCCATAGGTGATCAGTGAATCACTGCGGTTATTAAGTTAGTAACACAGTTGTTAAGTGAATCTGGCTTCCCTATTGACTTTGCTTGTCAAAAGGTCACAAAAGGTGATCACATGACCCCGGGACACTGCATCTGTCCTAAATACATGCCAGTTGCCAAGCATCCCAATTTTGATCACGTGATCACTGGAATGCTGCAATGGTCATACGTGTGAAAAATGGTCACAAGTCACTTTTTCAGTGCTGTTGTAACTTTGAACGGTCACTAAACGAATGGTTATAAGTTGAAGACCACCTGCATTACCAGCTATGGATTGTACATCATAAAATATTGCAACCAGGGGATCTTTTTTGAATCAAAGTTTGAATTTGCAAACTTTGGTCTAGAACCCATTTGAGAAAATATAATGAATCTCCTTGGACCAATTTAGAGGTCACTTGACTTGCCGAGGTCAAATCCAAATATTCAGTTTAAAAATCTGAAGCTTTCTAATGTCTGTTGGATAAAAAAGGGAAAGAATTATATAACTTCCCCCATGTATGTATGTATGTATATGTGTGTGTGTGTGTGTGTTTGTGTGTGTGTGTGTGTGTGTGTGTGTGTATATATATATATATATATATATACTAGCTGTACCCGGCCACGCGTTGCTGTGGCTCAGTCTGGTTAAATGGAAAAGAAAGAAAAGAGAAAGCACATGTTTGTAATATGTTTAATTTCACAATGCCTGTGGGTATACAATATTTTTTGTTTTTTCCATTGTCTGTGCAGATATAGAGATTGTCTGGTTTGCCGACTCTGGAACACGCAACATATAATTGTCCATGTGAGAAGCAATCCGTGTCTAGATCTAAACCGCACAATTGTAAAGATTGGCCCTGAGCTTTGTTGATGGTGATTGCAAACGCCAATCGAATTGGGAATTGCAATCTCTTAAATTGAAATGGCATATCCGTTGGAATCATAGGAATGTGAGGAATGAGGAATGTATGTGACTGCCTCGCTTTGAATATTAGACTGATTCGGAAACATTGAAATGGAATCGTAAAATCGTAGTGTGTTTTTACCTGTCACAGGTGTGACATCTATATAATAGTAGGTATATAAAAACATGCGCGTATTCGAATGCAACGATGTGTCAAAATTTCAAAGCAATCGGTGAAGAACTTTCGGAGATTTAAGATTTTGAACAAACGAACATTTACTTTTTTATTTATATAGATATATATATATATACATTATATATATAATCTGATGAAATTTCCTATTATGAGAGGATTGCTGGCTAAATGTCATATAAATATATGACATACACACACACACACAGAGCTAGTCCTTGCTTAATTACAATATCTCAATTGGCATCAGCAACTTTGTCACTAAGTGACATGTCATTAAGCAAGACATCATATGACTGTGATGGACATATGACCTTACTTTTGCTGCAGCTATTAAGTGAAGCACTCATGGTCATTAAGCAAGACATCGTGCAACTGCTATAAATAGCCGAGTTATAACCACAATTGGGACTGAAACGTCTGTTGCTAAGTGATGCAATTGTTAAGTGAGTCACACCTGATTTCACTATCTTTTGGCCATGCTTGTTAAGCGAATCACAGCAGTCATTAAACAAATCTGGCTCCCCCCCCCTCCCCTGGACTTTGCTTATCAGAAGTCCTCCAGTCACAAAGGGTGATCATGTGATCCTGGAATCCTCCAGTGGTCGTAACTACATGCCAGTTGCCAAGCACCCAAATTCTGATCAAGTGGCTGGGGGATACTATGAGAGACGTGAGAGGACCTGTTGTCACTCACTTTTTTCAGTGCCACTGTAACTTCAAACAGTTGTGAAACAAATTGGCATAAGTCGAGGACTGCCTGAAGTGAATTTACCGCTGGCTTCTCCACTGGACTGTTTACTGGAAGTTGTCTGTAAAGCATGCAAATGGCAAACACATGACTCTGGGAGGCTGTGATGGTCATAAATGCCATTTACTGGTTGAAAAGTGCCACATGGCTGGAAGGACACTGCAATGGCATAAGCATGAGGACTGACTCCAAAGCTACTTTTTTCAGCACCATCGTAACTTTGAATGGTTTCTAAACAGAGAAGTGGTTAAGCAAGGACCACCTGTGTATGGATAACAGATTCTATGCACGTGTTTGTGCGTCTGTGTGTTTCTCTGTATATAAAGAGCCAGTTTGGTCTAATGGTTAAGGCACCGGGCTAGAAAGCGGGAGACCATGAGTTCTAATCACGCCCTTGCCATGAAAGCTAGCTGGCTAACCTTGGGCCAGTCTCAGCCCAACTCACTCCAAAGGGTTGTTGTTGTTGTAGGGAAAATAGGAGGACAAACGTGTATGGGATATGTTCACTGCCTTGACTTATTTGTAAAAAATAATAAAGGCGGGATATAAATGAATAAATAAAATAAATAAATATATGTAAATATATGCCAGGTTTATTTACACCTTGTATTTTTATACAGAACTGCTCTTCTTTTTTTTAATAGTTTGTCAGCAGGTTTGAGTTAAGATTTCTCAGTGTGTTGATTGCTTCTGAGGGGATCCAGTTTGCTTCATTGGATTGAAAAATTGTTGTACGAGAGTACTTTTACAGTTGGAAAGAATTGATAATGCTTTTTCTTCTCTTTCTCTTATTTTCACTGCTTTGTTTCTTTGCTTTTTTTCCCTTTTGATCTTTTAATTCTGGCAACTACATGGACAAGTCCATGAAGTTTCTTTTTTTGGGGGGGTAACATGTGTGGATGTGTTTTGCTCTTGCCTTCTGCCTAGGGCTGAGGGGGAGAGACTGGCCCGAGGACACCCAGCAGGTTTCCCACTCGTAACTGTAATATGTTAACCACTAGTCTGTATAGTCTCTCTCTTTTCCACTGACAATCCAGGCAATATTTTGCTAAATTTCGGAAACTAAGTGCAGCAATTGGAGAATGGCGATGGATGATCAACCGTTTAAAGTCAATTAGCTACTTTGGGGCAGCTCTGCAGGCTGGTGCTTTCCTTAGCTTAAGAACAGGAAGAAAAGCGGATCAGTATTTTGAGATATATTTCCTGTTCCTCCACATCATTAAGAAAGGATTTACATTCAACCTTACCTAGAGAAGCCTTGCTTTGATCCAGACAACTTTAGAACTTTTCCAATTCAACTCACTTTGGATTCAGCTGAATCTTATAGATGCTTCTAGGTCTAGGTCACAGGGGTAGGCAACCTTGGCTCTTTTATGACTCGTGGACTTCAACTCCCAGAATTCCTGAGCCAGCATGGCTCAGCTTGGAAACCTCTCCCTTTCCCCTCAGCATGGTGGCTCAGGAATTCTGGGAGTTGAAGTCCACGAGTCATAAAAGAGCCAAGGTTGCCTACCCCTGGTAGGAGAAGCAGCAGAGACATCCACTGGAAAGGTTCAAAGTGACGATGGGTGCAGTACCTGCATGATCAACCTCCCTTTTTCTCTATATGTGTCATGTGCACAAGGGATGTTAAAACACAGGGACTTTAATTGCAAATTTTCAGCTATCATCTTGATTTTTTTTAATCCCTCTCCCCCAGAACAAACCCATGAGAAGGAAAAACAAATGCTTAACATTTAGACTGATTTTGGCAAAGGTTGATTCCTTCTGTAGAAGAGGAAATTATTAGTATCAAATCACTCAAACCTCAAAATGGGATACTCATTTTAACTTTCATTCTAATTTTCTTCCTATATATTGCCTCAAAAGGCTACATCTTTTCTTTCTCACACACACACGCACATACACATGCAAACTAAGTTGTTTTGGTTCTTCACTGCAGCTACTGAGCAACCAGCCACAGGCAAACCATTCTTACCATGAGCAGATCAAAAATGAATATCTGGAGGAATCATCAGAATAACAGAATTTTTGCTAGCAATTGTAATTTAGAAACCTACCTTGTCATTGCCTGAGCTTGCATCTGCTCTCCACTGAGGGATTATAATTTCATGGGGCATCTGGGGAGTGTTCCTCATTGCTGGAGAAATATAAGGAATTGCTCAAAGATCTATTATGAACTTGTAAAATTCATCAGAGGAAAAAACCCATAATTCATAATCCATTAAGACAGCAACAACTTTTATCACGTTAGATATTTCCTACTTCCCTTCAGCAGTATCCTTTATTTTTAGATAAGACTCATCTAGTGTTTTCCAAATATTCTGTCTTTAACAGCATCATCATGATCATGATCATAAAGTTGGAAGGGATCTTGGAGGTCATTTAGTCCAACCCCTGCTCAGGCAGGAAACCCTATACCATTTCAGACAAATGGCTGTCCAAATTCTTCTTAAAAACTTCCAGTGTTGGAGCATTCACAACTTCTGGAGGCTGATTAATTGTTCTAACTGTCAGGAAATTTCTCCTTAGTTCTGGGTTGCTTCTCTCTTTGATTAGTTTCCATCCATTGTTTCTTGTTCTGCCTTCAGATACTTTGGAGAATAGGTGGACTCCCTCTTCTTTGTGGCAGCCCATTAGATATTCAAAAACTGCTATCATGGTGGCCTGTCCCAAAGGCAACTGAACTTTCTTGGGTTTTTTCTTTGAAAATGTTTTGCTTCTCATCCAGGAAGCGTCTTCAATTCTTGGTTGGTTCAGTTCTTGGAATAGTCTTGGATGAGAAGTGAAACGTTTTCAAAGAAAAAAAGAAGAAAGTCCAGTTGCCTTTTGTAAGAGCACCTTTGGGACAACCATGACCTGGATGATTGACAATCTCCATAAACATTCATGGTGGACTGATTTAGGAGCAGAACTAAGTTTGTTTGCTTGACTTTTTTCAAGTGCTCCTTCTGGATTTATAAATCTTCTGATATTGAGGTTAAACTGGCATAAATCTCTGGGCTATTTCTAGCTTAATCCCCTGCCACTTGTGTTAGGTCCAGTAGCTCTGTCACTATGTTCCTGTTTTCTTCACAGTCATTGGATCTTGTCCTCCCATTCTGTTAAAGTTTATGGCTTTTTGTTTTTTGTGGTTTTATTTAGGTTGGTTTTCTCTCTACCCTTGGTAGCATCTGGTTAGATTTTAGGATCATCCCACCAACCTGATGACCAAGATCCAATGGCTTATAGGCTGAATGGATGCTAGTGGACTTAGGTATATGCCATTCCTTCCAATCTCTGCTTGTCTGTTAGGCTTCAGATTTATAAGGGCCCTCTCAAAATGCACAAGAAAGACTATATTTTCGCCTCTTGAAAAAGTTTCATCTTTTATCTCTTCTCATTCTTTATTCAAAGAATTATTTATTTAATTAATTTCCCATTAAATTGCCTCTTTAGAATATAGAACATACAGCACAGACTCATAGGGCTGGCAGGGATCTCAGAGATCATCTATTCTAGTCCAACCTTTGCTCAAGACAGGAGACCTTATACCATTTCAATCAAATGGTTGTCCAGTCTATTCTTAAAAATCTCCAGTGGAGGAGCACCCACACCTCTGGGAGGCAAATTATTCCATTGATTAATTCTCACTGTCAGAAAATTTCTCCTTACTTCTAGATTTGATCTCTCTTTAACAAGCTTCCACCCGTTACTTCCTGTCCTGCACTCAGGTGCTTCAGAGAAAAAAAGTCACTCCCCTCTTCTCTGTGACAGCCCCTCAAGTATTGGAAGATAGTTATAAAGTCCTTCCTAATTCTTCTCTTTAATAGGCTACATATACCTAGTTTCCTCAACCATTGATCATATCTGTACTTGTTTCCTCTATCTTGTGAAACACTGCCTGATCTCTAGATACAAAAACAGAACATTCAAGTATCATCCTTGGTCACCAGTTTTTTTCACCAGAAAGAAGAATTATTATTTTTGTATGTATGTGTAATTCTATTTATAATCATCCTTATTTCTAAATTGATCAGAAGTTTTTTTCACAGAAAGAGAGCAGGGAAGCTGCTGCTCAGATATGTGCTCATCATTACAAAGGCCATGAACAATTATTGGGGGAGGGATGTACTTTGGAGGAGCCATTGGTGTGTCAATCAAGGTCTAGGAACCATTTTTAAAAAGGCTGTCCCAAAGCACATTATCTCTAGGTTTGGTTGGTGACTGTTGAGAGCAGGAGAACATAAGTATTATCCTACATAAGGCAGAATTCTCCAACTTTTCCGACTTTGTGGACCGGCAGGTGGGGAGGGGAGGTGCAAGCAGCTGTCAAGAGCACGCACAGGTACATTTGCACACCCATTGGTTATGCAAATGGAGTGCACGTGCACGCACTTGCCCACTGCTCGCACAAGTGGGGATCTTCCTGCATGCACGCACACTTACCTGCCACTTCTGTGGCCCGATTTCAAACCGCTCACGGCCCAGTAGTGGGCTGTGGCCCAGGGGTTGGGGATCCCTGACATGAAGCATAAGCCTCGTAGTCATCATTGGTTCAGTTTGCGGATAGTAACAGATTCAGGCAGGAAGTGAAACAATGTCTACTACACTTAAGAGTCTTTTATTATTAAAAGGTTCAGAAAAGAAAGTTATTTACTTCACTGAAGTAAATACAAGAAAGCTGATGCAAGTTTTTTGATGAAGCAAATATATTCCTCCATATATTTTATTCTTTATCCTATTTTTGATTTAAGTTTTATTTTCTTATTGTTACTTCTCTGCAGCTCTAGGTGTTACTACTTTATTATCCTGACAATAATACAATTTCTATTTTAAGAGTCTACAATTTTTACTGTATTTTGTCTTAGCTGTATCTTTGCTCTATTATTTTTCACTGACACTAGTTATACCCTACCCTGACCACCTCAAGCAGCAATATGGGTTTGGTCTAATGGTTAAGGTGCTGGCCTAGAAACCAGCAAAGTTCTACTCCTGCTTTAGGCATGAATGCTGACTGGTGACTTTGGGCTAGTCATTCCCTCTCGGGTTTGTTGTTATGGGGAAAATTGGAGGAAGAAGGAAGATTAGGTATGTTCAGCACCTTGAATTAATTATATATAAAAAATAAAGGTGGGATATAAATAAATAAAGGTAGTTTTCATGACTGATACCTGCTTTTTCCTTATGCAGCCTTAACTTGCTCTACTGCTGCGCGTAAACTAGCTGGAAACGATGCTGGCTCAAGGAATTCCTTTCTGACTTTCAACCCCTTTCTATCTTTTGTCCAATGATGGTGTGATGTTTTGTGGGGACCATGTTTTCCACTGCCCTGATTGGTGGATTCCTCTGCTGCTTTATCCCTCCCATCCATGGCTGGAAAGCTTTGAGGACATTTGGTTTTGATCATTTATAGGATCCCTCCCTTCCTCCTCCCCCCTCCCCCCCGCCCCGCCCCGCCCCGATTCCCTTACATATTGACACATCTGAGAGTCCCGTGCTGGGCCTGCGGGAAAAGAAACATATTTGAATGTATAAGTCTTCCTGTCATTTAGGCTAAAGGAGGAGGTGGCAGATTTTTTTCTCCATTTGATTTGGCTGAAAACTTCTCAAGGGAGGAGAGAGAATATGTTAAAAAAAAAA
>NW_015386382.1:1097065-1100406 GCF_001527695.2 Protobothrops mucrosquamatus | reverse complement strand
GGCTGCATTAACAGAGGGATAGAATCAAGATCACGTGAAGTATTAATACCACTTTACAATGCCTTGGTAAGGCCACACTTGGAATACTGCATCCAGTTTTGGTCACCACGATGTAAAAAAGATGCTGAGACTCTAGAAAGAGTACAGAGAAGAGCAACAAAGATGATTAGGGGACTGGAGGCTAAAACATATGAGGAACAGTTGCTGGAATTGGGTATGTCTAGTTTAACGAAGAGAAAGATGAGGGGGGACATGATAGCAGTGTTCCAATATCTCAGGGGCTGCCACAAAGAAGAGGGAGTCAAGCTATTCTCCAAGGCGCCTGAAGGCAGGACAAGAAGCAATGGGTGGAAACTAATCAAGGAGAGAAGCAACCTAGAACTAAGGAGAAACTTCCTGACAGAACAATTAACCAATGGAACAAACTGCCTCCAGAAGCGGTGAATGCTCCAACACTGGAAGTTTTTAAGAAGAGACTGGACAGCCATCTGTCCGAAATGGTGTAGGGTTGGACTCGATGACCTCCAAGGTCCCTTCCAACTTTATTATTATTATTATTATTATTATTATTATTATTATTATTATTATTATTATTATTATTATTATTATTATTATTATTATTATTATTATTATTATTACCTTTCCAATTAACCTAAAATTAAAAACTTCTACATTAGTCCAACTGGAGGCTGTGGCTCTTAAATTATAGCTACTGTAAGTTATCCCTCGGGATTCTGCTGACACCAGGTTGTGGGTGTTGTTTTGGAAAAAAGTTCAGCAATGCCATTTCTCCTGGGCATACCTGTTGAACATCTTTTCGCAAACAAATTCTGAATTAAACCTTCTTGGGAGCAGAACAATTACAGTAGCAATAAAAGCAGAACAGGGAGGTGAGAAACAGCAATTCCGCTCCTCTGTTCAATTTGTTCTACACCTGTTATTTATGCACAAATTCTTATGCACTTATGAAAACTAACCACACACCTCATTGTTTCCTCTGCCCAGAAATGCTAACATCTCGTACTTGTTCCATTCCCTAGAGCTATTTCCTATTTCCAGCAAAATGCCCTTTTATTTAATGCTACCGGTTAAAGAAAAAAATAAACATTATTTCCAACGCTGAGGATATTTACACTCATAATTAAGTTGCTCTGTCTAGTTGAATAGATCGGATGTCTATTCAATAAGCAGCTCTGATTATAATATTAGCATGCATAGCTTGCAGAGAGAGGCAAACAATTACCTATCCATCTTGAAGGCTCAGCTGCAAACTCTCTTAGACAAAGCAAGGTGATGCCAATGCAATAAGCCAAGCCCCCTTCTGCCAACACGGGCATCGTTTTTTCCAATAGTCTGGGAAGAAGATCGTCCGAGAGATGAAGACTGACAGCTCCGCCGCTCTATGCCTCCGCGCTTGCAAAGGCATTGGACGCAAGCCCCTTGAATTCGTGCGCCTACTCAAGGCCATTCTTACAGCCCGCCCACGACGGAAGCCATCCTTCCGCCCATTGGTCAGAGATCTTCCCGGTATCAACGATGAGAAGCCACCACAAAAGATGCCAACGAGAAAACCGATCCTTCTTTCCCACTTTCTCGTGCCTCCGGTTTTAAAATCGACCAGAAGCTGCTGCGAGTATTACTTCTCCAAGTCTCCAAGCCTATAGCGCGATGGATTTATACGTGCAATCTTTTACTTCCATCAGGTCTGCTTTTAAGGAGCCCCTTCGGATTCTAAAATCCCTGACGGATTAAAATGCCTCCGCCTGTCTTTATTTTAAAATTTAACATGCAAATCGAGCTAACGGCCCCGAGCAGCTCCAACCTTGGAAATAAGGAGCCGCGCGCGCCTCCACCAAGCTCCGAAGGGACCGCATTGCGCAATAAACAGAATGGCCCTTTCGGCGCGCCCTCTGGTGGCGAGTCTAGAACTTGCTGGTTGCCAGAAGCCGCCGCCGCCGGTGCTGGAGGTAGAGGGATACCCACAATAGTATTTTAATCCATGTTTCTTTTCATGGACGTCAGTTGTGTGGGGAACCCACAATTTTGAAATCATCGTTGAGGTTGTATTTTAAGTTGCTCTCCCTGGCATGAAAAGCACCAGAGTCTAAGTCAGTATTTCTCAACTTCAGCATCTTTAAGAGGTGTGAACTTCAAGTCCCAGAATTCTCCAGTGCTAAGATTAAGAAATGAAGGTTAAGAAGGTTTTTTAAAAAATAGTCCAAATCAGTGATGGCGAACCTTTTAGAGACCGAGTGCCCCAAAACTGGCCCTGCCCCGTTCCACCCCCTGCCCCTCCCCCACTCCATCCCCACCCTGCCTGCCTACAGGGCCACTCACCATCTCCAGGGCCCGCTGTAGATCGCCAAGGTAGCCCAGCAGCGCCATGGCGGCCAGGCCCTCTGCCCTTATCCCGCAGCATCAACTGTGCGTGATGGGGTGTGAGGGCAGAGTCTTGTCTACACTGCCTGGCTGCCATGTCCTTGGCTGCACTGCTCTGCGTGGGCCATGCTCGGGGGCGACTCTCCTCCAGGGAGGCTGCTGGTGAGGAGGGGGTCACGGGGGAGGCAAGGCTGGGGCAACGGCACGTGTGCCACAGAGAGGGCTCCAAGTGCCGCCTCTGGCACCCGTGCCATAGGTTCGCCACCACTGGTCCAAACCATAAATTCCAAAATAGTTTCTGGGCCAAGTACCTTTCCTCCTATAGTCGTGCATTTGATTTCCTTTTTATGAGTAACCAAGTTCCCACTATCCAAAGGACCTATTTAAAAGACTAGTGCCAGCAGCATACACTGTGGCAGCCAAATTTGACAAGAAAGCAGAAAGAATGACTTTAGCATACGTTAAAAAGGTCAGCCTTTACAGCACAATGCTCCCTTCACCATCTTACCACTGTTGACCCCCTCCCAACCCGAGCAGACACTGTTGTCTTGAGAAAGGCCTTGTGAGAGTGCCTAGTCCAGTGCTGTTCAGAAAGTTTTTACAAACTGGGAAAGAAAAGGCACGTTCTGGCAGCAGTAGTTGCTGGTTTACATATGAAATCCACTGACCACTGGAGTTAGATCCAATAAATCAAGAGAATAAGAAATGGTGAATTCATCTGAAGGATTCAGTTTTCATTCTGAACATCAGGATCTTTCTCGGTGTCCTGAAACTATTATTTTGTGAATTATACAGTGTTGTATTTCTGACATCTGCCATTGTGGGTTGTAGCCCACAAAAGCTATGCAGTAACTATAATAAATCTTTCAAGTTTGACAAAACAAGTCCTGTAGGAAGCTGAATATTTGGTAGTTTTAACGGAAAATACTATCCAGAAGGTAATGAGTCAAGTATTATGTCTG
>NW_015386382.1:1092910-1093999 GCF_001527695.2 Protobothrops mucrosquamatus | reverse complement strand
TTCAGTGATAGAAAGAAACAAGTCCTTGGAATGCTGGCCCACCTGAAAACCATCATCGATCCACTGTTAGACCCCTTGCAATTTTCCTATCGAGCAAATAGATCGGCAGACGATGCTGTTAATATGGCACTGCACTACATCTTACAACATCTTGAATCTCCAAGGACCTACGGAAGGGTCCTTTTTGTAGACTTCAGCTCGTCATTCAATACCATATTTCCAGATATTCTTCCCACTAAACTGACTCAGCTAGCTGTGCCTGACCACACTTGTAAGTGGATCACAAGCTTAGGAAGCAGCAGGTGAAGCTAGGCAAAATCACATCAGATACCTGTACAATTAGCACAGGGGCCTCCCAAGGCTGTGTGCTCTCTCCGCTGCTTTTTTTTCTCTGTACCAACGACTGCATCTCAAAGGACCCCTCTGTTAAAGTACTGAAGTCTGCAGATGACACAACAGTGATTTGTCTCATTTGATCTGACAATGAATGTGCACACACGGGAAGTTGATCAACTGGCCTTGTGGTGTAGCTGGAACAATGTTGAACTGAACACAGTCAAAACTGTAGGGTTGATAGATTTTTGGAGAAGTCCTCCTATTCTTCCACTTATTAAAATACTAGACAACACAATATCAACAATAGAGACCTTCAAATTTCTAGATTCTGTAATATCTCAAGACTTAAAATGGACACCTAACATCAAAAATGTCATCAAAAAACCACACTAAAGAATGCACCAACTCAGAAAATTCAGAAAGCTGCTGATATAGTTACAAAGGAATTGAGTCTGTCATTTGCACCTCTATAACTGTCTGGTTTGGTACAGCAACCAAACAAGACAGACACAGACTTCAACAAATAGTTAGGACTGCAGAAAAACAATTGCAACCAGCCTGCCTTCCACTGAGGGCCTGTATACTGCACAAGCTAGAAAGAGGGCTGTGAAAATATCAAAAGACCCCACACATCCTGATCATAAACTGTTTCAACTTCTTCCTTCAAGACAACACTACAGGGCATTGCACTCCAAAACAACTAGATACAAGGATAGTTTTTTCCTCTATGCCATTACTCTGCTAAACAACTAA
>NW_015386382.1:1076049-1090554 GCF_001527695.2 Protobothrops mucrosquamatus | reverse complement strand
CCACAACACTGTCTTATGCCCTGGGATGTCAAACTAACCTATTAGGCTATATTACTATTATCCTTCTCATCTTTCCTATTACCCATTTCCTTATGATTTATGTTGATTGTTTTTATTTAGTATCCTATTATGATTTATGTTGATTGCTTATTTATTACCCTATGACTATCACTGTTGTATCTTATGATTTATGATGATTATATTTTATGATTATGATTTATCACTTGTTGCTTGTATGTACACAGAGAGCTTATGCACTAGAGACAAATTCCTTGTGTGTCCAATCACACTTGGCTAATAAAGAATTCTATTCTAAACTTGGAGTTTTCCAGGTAAGTTTGCTTAAAATCTTCAGAATGTCCAACAAGCATAGCGAAAATTGAAGAAAAATTAATCTAAGTACTGGCAGCTATTATTAGGCAGATAAAATCTTCTTTGAATTGAGTTCAAGTCTTGTTGACCTATGGATATTTCTGTCTTTTTTGATGGAGAAGGGGGCAACAATACCATATTTTGATATTTTTCTTTTCCAATTTAGCTTATGGCTCTGTTTCTTGATGGTCACCCATCCAATTTAACCAGATCTGATGCTACTGGTAGTTAGCATTTCAGATAGGTACAAGGTTATGGATGCAAATGGGCTGGAAGTACAGAAAATCCACGAGTATAAACTTATTTCACTATGGGGGAGCAGTTGGACGAATAGAAAGCAATCAATAGTCACCCTCTCATCCACAGAAGCAGACTACATACCTGAAGATAATTAATCTGGATGCATAAATTAGTCCCACAATTATGCATGAGGATAATAAAAGTTGCAATCTGATTTCCAAATCAGAGAAAATTACTGTGAAAAGCACATTGGTGCCAATTACTATTCTGGATGAGATGCACAGCTGAACGGGACTGATGAGCTGATTACTACCCCACAGGAAAGATAATAACAGATATACTTACAAGGTACTATGAATTTAAAGACCTTCACGAAGTGATGAGAGTTATGAATTGGTGCAATAGCTTTTGAGAATTGTAGTGCTATTATAATTCAACTTTGCATGCGCCAGCCTTTTGCACCTATAAACCTATTGCTCACTCAGGACAATATATGTAGAGACACTTAGTAGAAGACCCCTGCATCTTTATGTGCTGAAATTTAAGAAGAGACTGGACAGCCATTTGTCTGAAATGGTATAGGGTTTCCTGCCTGAGCAGGGTGTTGGACCAAGATCCCTTCCAACATCATCATCATCATCATCATCATCATTATTATTACTACTACTACTACTACTACTACTACTACTACTACTACTACTACTACTACTATTTACATTGCATGCCTCTACGTGGCATGTCTACTGTTGATTGAATTCCTGTTCTTGGGTTTTCTTCCTTTATAGAACTTCCTCTATTCGTTCAGTTCTTATTCTATTCTAGGAACTATGCAATTCAGATACCTATTTGACCCTATTGCCTGGGCAGAATTAAGCAATGCTCCTTAATAGTGGTGTTTTGTTTTTTTTAAAAAAATGTTACTATCCTCTTTTCAAACTGGGCCGTTTTATGAGGAGAAAATGCGCCATGGCTATAAAATGTTTGGGGTTAACACTCTTCCAACAGTCTTCAAAGATTAGAATTCTTTCCTTGGATCAAAAGAGTCACCTCTGCTTTTGAGATCACACCATTGTACTGTGGTTCATTCCTATCGCAGCTTAATCTTCGCTACTGTTCTAAGATTTGTAAGAAGTGCAGCCTTCAGGCAAACGTACCTGTGGGCATATAAACTTGATGTTATACAGCTTGCTACATTTGTGACCCAAGTAACCATTCTGAATGCACCCCAGGTAGTAGCTTTAATAATGACAAAAATCTTGATGGAAGGAATCCAGGTTATACACTTCCCATTAAGGTGTTCACATGATCTTATTTCATCAAAACAGCATGAGAATCATATATGCATACATACAACGCTATATATCTTCTGTAAAGAACTTATTCTAAAGGGGAATTGCATTAAAATTTTGTTTGTGCCTTGTGCCCAATTATACAAGATAAAATGTAGTAGGCACGTTGTTTTATAAACTGAGTTGCCAAATGTTTTTGTTTTGTTTTTAGAATCAGCACCCTGAATATTTATTTGCTTACATTTTTTGTACATAGGAAAGAAAATGGGCAAACTTTTTCCCTTATTCTACTACAAAAAGCTTGGGGTTTTATGTTAATAAGCAGATTTTGCTTTGAGGTTTACCCCAGATCTGACAAAATCATTGGTCTCCACCATAGAGGAATGTCTCCATGATATTAGTCTTTAATTTTTGGTTTCAAGAGTCAGCAATTTATTCTCCATATTGCACAGTTTACCATTCTGTCAGATAAAAAAGCTGCATAAAAATTGTAAATTAATATATTGATTTTTCTTTGCCCTGGAATAGCACTCTATTGGGCAAGCAAAATGTTATGTACACTATGCTACAGCTGATGTTTTTTTTTATAATGGCATTTTTATCACCTAGAACTTTTAATGTGAGGTTTGTTTTTTTTCTTTTTGTTATCACAAAATTATTTCTGATCTTTTTTCATAGACTGGGGAATGTAATAATTTTAATGAAATGAAATGGGACTCATTTGAACCAGAATACTATGGTTAATTCTTGGATTTGTGAATAATAATAAAATGACACTGAATTGCAGGATAATCTTTTGTGTATGCTGTCTTTCTGGGAGTTATAATCTAACAAATCGAGAGGACTGTAGGTTGGGAAGGACTGGCTTACACCGATTCTTCTAGTTTATAACATTTTTCTTAGGATGTTCAGGATTTGGCCTGGTGTCTGCTTACCTGTCCTTCTTTTAGTGCTGCTCAACTTATTTTGTGCTATTTATATATTGTAAAGGGGAAAAAAAGAACAATTGTATACACTGTGTTAGATGGGGCTGCACAGCCTTTTTTTGGGGGTGGGGTGGGGGGAACCGTAGCTCATTTGCTCACAAGAATTCTTGAAGACAACTTTCACATATATTTGAAATATATGTTTAGAATATAGCAGGTATTCTAAACCACATCAGTATTATATATTAGTGCTGATGCAAAAGTACTATGATTGTTAGCAAAAATTACCAATCAAGCATAGAATTTCCTTTTCATCTTTTAAATTTTTTTTCTATCCAATAAAGGCTATTATTTCTTAACATGTATGATAAGAAAATTTACAATTTAAATAAAATGTTATGAACAGGATTAACATTTTCAATTAGCTTACAATAGTTACTGATAATAGCACACCCTTTGTATGATTATCTTTAAAACAAATCCCTCCACGGAATATAAAAATTGATAACCACATTTGACCTTATCATGTACATACAAGCAAGGGTCATAATTCATTTTTTGTCACAATATAGAGAGGTAACAACATACAGTTCATGCGATTTTATTTTAACATAACAAAAATGGAACATCTATACTATCAGCCCCTTTCCCCAAAACAGAAAGAAAAGTGTAGCTATAAAATTGTTTTGTAACATGAACAAATAGCTTAGTAATGTTTCATCTTCTTTACAACTACTTTTGATGCACTACATTTTAAAATGCATTGTTTGCAATGTTGTTGTTATTTATATTCTGGTATAGAATCATAACCTGCTTGTATACAACTGACAGCTAGATTGAGTCTTACTTATTCTTAGAATTATGTAACTGTTCCATTTATATGGATGCTAAAAGATGAATTGTTCTTGCAGAGGAATAAGTTAAATCGTAAACGGGGCTGCAGTCTTCAGATAATTATATAGCAATTTCTGCATAAATATAGATTAGATTCTGGAACAACTGTAGTTGCTTTTTTAAAAATAACTACTTTTACCACAGGCCAGATTTTTAAAATCTGACAACTCTGACTTATGTATAACAAAGTATGTGCACACCATGGACACAACAGAGAAATAAATACATTTTTTTTTATCTTGATAGAAATTAAAATCTCACCATGCCATCAAGGAACAGAGACTGAAACAGGAAAATGAAGTTTCCCATCATAAATAGTATGATTCTATTTAAATTAAGGTCGGTATGTGCTCAAGAGCAGATTTTAAAAATTGTGGTAAGTTGCACACAATTATGTTGCTTCTAGCATTACATAACACGAGGAATATAGGGCAATGCCCTGATTTCATTAATTATCAAATTTCTTCAGTGCACTTTTTCAAATGCACAATGTTGACAAATCAGTTTAGCTGGATGTAGAATCAATAAGGTACACTATTCACATGGTCTCTGGAAACATTGCCCATAGCATTCAGCTACAAGGCAAGAGATAACTAAATAAAAAAGTCTTCACCATCTTAAGAGCTGCCTTGATCAGCAGAGTATGCAAAATTAATATAAAAATATACAGTACCTGTGATGATACATTGGTTCAGGAACTCTCCCATGTGTCATAAAAACTTTAGAACAACCTAGATTTACTATGCCTTCTAGATAACACTCACTAAAATAGTGTTATATGAGGAACATGTTTTATTTCACGTTTTAAAAAGTATGCTAGATTTGATCTGAAAAAATTACAAATCTCTCAACACCTTTCCTTCTTCCTCATCATCACTATCGGTCACATTAACTTGCTGTACACTAGAAGGGGTGGAAGGGGTGGCTGTAAAAACATTTTCAAGGGCCCCAATGTCCAACTGTGGCATTGGGTTTAAATACTCCTCTTCAGTCTGACTGTGGCTGCTGTAATAGGATGTCCCTTCCAAGCTCTCACAGCTGTGGGAGTCTTCGCTATGTGTGTGTTCATCAGGATATTCTCTGAATGGGTAGTCTCTGTTCAGGGCAGAAAACATGGCCTCGTGCTTTTGATACTGGTCTTCATAAAAGCCAAGGCACTCAGGCATGGAGCTGGGGAAATTCCCATAACCAAAAGGAGGACGGCTATATGGACATGTGCTGTATCAAAACAAAGAAAAAGAAGGTTATTTCAGTTGCTTTGTCATAGGACTGATATGTCACTACTAACACATACAGGTACTTCTTGACTTACAGTTACAACCATTTGTTTAGTGACCGTTCAAAGTTACAATGGCACTGGAAAAAAAAGAGACTTATGACCAGTTTTCACACTTATGACATTGCAGCATCCCCATGGTCATGTGATCAAAATTCAGGCACTTGGCAAATGGAGTGTATTTAGGACACTTGTACTGTCCTGAGGTCATGTGATCACCATTTGTAACCTTCCCAGCTGATTTCCAACAAGCTAAATCAATGGGGGAAGTCAGAATTGCTTAACAACCACGATTCATTTAACAACTGCAGTGATTTGCTTAACAACTGTGGCAAAAATGGTCATAAAATGGGGCAAAACTCAGTTAACAATTGCCTTACTTAGCAACAGAAATTTTGGACTCAACTGTAGTCGTACGCTGAGGACTACTTACATAGCAGATCTTTATTTAAGCCTTGAGTTAAACTAATAGAAAGGTACATTCTCTTTCAGGCTGAAAAATGTATTTGACTTTTTAATAGACAGCCAAGTGACCAAAGGAATAGTCTGCAGCAGGATAAAAAATTCATTTAATTTCAATTCTGTTAATTTAGTATTTAATTTGTATATTTAATTAAAGGTATAGTTATTCCCCACATATTTAGCATTTTTCTGATCACATTTAAATTCACAGTTCTGTAACAACTTTTGGAAGTGATCTATAGCCGCATCTAAGGTTTTTGCCACAAGGTCTAGACACAGAAAGTAGAATATTGACTAGGCAGTCCTACAGTACAGAAATCAATCCAGAGGTAGCTCAATTCAGTCACTTACCCCAACTTTTAATAAAAGCTGATTTATGTAATGAATATACAGTATAGCATTCATCCCAAAATAATAAAATGCTTTAAAGTGACATAAAATAAACAAAAGCAATAAACACTCTTAACAGCATCCTCAATTTATATAGAAAGAGTTAAATAATAACTAAAAGGCAATTAAAAAATTCTGTGGTGATGAGAAATGCCATATAACCTGCTTTATTGTTTACATGAAATGTTAACAAGTATATGCATGTGGCTTTGTGTATGCATGTTTGCCTGGGTATGTATCTCTATTCTCCTTCAACTCAAGCTCCTGATAATTTGGCTGGCTGGCTGGCTGGCTGGATAGATTGAATAGTGTGCAAATTGTTTCAAAACTGAAACAGCACTTTTGAATTTGAAGCATTTGAACATCTATCATAAACACAGATATATACACTCACATACAGTGTATACAAATACAAGATTTGAATGGGTACAAGGAACGTGTAAATAGAGATATCAGAAGCAAATTAAATAGGTGAGGTATTGTGATAATTACATTTAGCAATTTACAGAAAAGTTGCTGTTGATCAAATAACTTCCTGGCATTGAATAAGAGACCTCATGTAGTTCTGGGTCTTTATGGTTAACAATAAGATAACCACTGTCTTATATTTTTCCTTTCCTTTCCTTTCAACTGCTCTATATTGTAACAACCTAAGTTCATCTCTGATGCCAGTTCAAAATGTTGGGCTTTTATAATGAGCCCTGGTGGCACAATGGTTGGAATGCAGTATTGCAGGCTAACTCTGCCCACAGCCAAGAGATTGATCCTGACGGCTCAATATTGTCTCAGCTTTCTATCCTTCCAAGGTTGGCAAAATGCAGAACCAGATTGCTGGGGCAAAATGCTGATGTAAACTGTTCAGAGTGTTGTAAAGCACTGTGGAGCAGTATATATAGGGTGTTTTTCTATTTATGTAAGCCGCCTTGAGTCGCCATGTGCAAGTAGGTAGCAATACAAATTTTCTAAATAAAATAAATAAAATATACTGTAAGACTCAGCACTATTGCTATAATGTTTATCTTCACTGGCAGTTATTTTTGCCTTGAGGCTCATGTCTAAATACTAACAAGACAGGTGATTGATCCAATAAACAAAATCACTCTTATATCAAGCCATATAAGCTAAACAAAATTTTGTTTTTAAAAGTCCCCCTTTACATTTAATATAAGTGAAGATTTTTCTCAACAAATTAACAGCATCTGGGCAGTCTTGTATAGGCTTGGCAAGAGCATACTGATTAGATTGGATTGGATGGGATACCAGAGGTGATAGTTAAACTGGGGAATAAAAAAAAACCTAGATGAATAATGAAGTTACCGGGAGTCAAACTTGTCTTGGAATAAATTTTACTTAAATGTTTTTTCTGCCCTATCCTGTCCCAATTTATAATACCTGCTGAGATTGTGAATGCTCTACACAATATGCACTACAGCAGTCCCAAAGTGAAATTAACAGGGCATTTATAAGGATATCTTTTTCCAGGACAAGCGCATAGCTAACTAACTAAAATTAGAGTACTTTGCTCTTTTCTCATTTTCTAAATGGCTACTTTCCATATCACACTATTCAGTAGACCCTTGTGGAAGGTTAAAAAAGTAGTATGGTCTACCAAGGAAAGATTGACTTAAGGGGAAGTTCACATAAATCTAAGGTATATTTTATTCTGTTTTGGTGTGTTGTGTAAATTCAGACATTATACGTAAAACATGTTTTATGGTTTACTGTCTTGTGCAAACCTCTATAGGTTATTGAACAATCTGTGGTATATTTATCATATACTTAGCTAGATGGGTGACTTCAGCATAGAAGTGATTATACAAGAGAACTAAAAACTCAGCCAGCTTGGTATCATGTGAAGTATTGCCTAGAACCCAGGAGACTGTGAGTTCTAGGCCTCCCTTAGGCATGAAAGCCAGCTGGGTGACTTTGGGCCAGTCACTCTTTCTCAGCCCAAACCACCTTAGAAGATATTTGTTGTGAAGAAAATGGGAGGCAGGAGTATTTTGGTATGTTTGTCACCTTGACTGATTGATATATATCAGGGTATCATCATCATCATCATCATCATCATCATCATCATCATCATCATCATCTTCTCTTCAAGGAAGAGAGCGGCTTCAGGTAAAAAATAACATATGTCCAGATTGTAATGAGTTTATATCTAACTTAAGAAAGATTAAGGCTGGAAGTCAGAGACTAAGTCATTGGAGTTTGAGGTCTCTAATCAAAAACTGTTGTGTAGAGCCCCAAACATTCAGATTGTAGCTTGGAAAGATTTATTTTAATAAGTAGATGAGTATGATGATTCTGACTTGTTTTTTTCTACTTAGAAGGTCTTGTTTCATGTTTTCTAATAAATTAAAAGTCTTAAAAAGAGACAATAATGTACTAGACAGGTTTAAAAGATTGGACATGGGAGAAAAATCTTTGAAGGCCTCTATGGTGACGGGAAAATTGGATAAAAATAATTTCAGTAGAATGAAATGTATAGACGTTCCAAATGAAAGGAAACAGAGGGAAAACAGAAGGAAAATTATCTAATATTATTGCACTTTTGCTAACAGTAACTGCAAACCTTGGCATAATATATCTAATTACACATTCCAGAATGCAAGTATGTGGTTGCATTACCTTGATGGGAAATAATGAGGCCCTGGTAAAAAGTAAGGATGGTGAAATGAAAATCGAGGAGGAGCTCCAAAGAGAGTTGCTGGATGACCAATGGGAGGAGGCTGATAGACGTGTGGATGAGGGATAGGTGGTGCTTGAGGAATGGGTCCATTTCTAGAACATGAAGAAACACCTGAGTATTCCTTGGGGGGTTGGCTATTTGAGACACTGTATCTAGGGTGAGTAGTGCTTGTATTATTTGGGGTCCTGCTTGAGCTTTCAATAGAAATCTGGCTGGGTCTCTTTATAGAGCAAGTTGTTCCTGAAGAGACACGGTGAGCTTCTGTTGGGGAAGGTGCAGCAAATCGTTGAGGCTGAAGGACTGGCCGAATTGGCAGGTTTGCAGTTGAGGCAGCTAATGGTGTTGTGTTTCCTACACTTGGCTGGAACAGTGTAATGGGGCCTGGATGCTGAGCAGAAGGAGCTGGCAGCTGGATAGTAGAAGCGGCTTCACCTGTGGAGAAGGAAAATGGCCAGTTATAACTGAGAAATTCAGATTAATAGTATTTTCTTATTTAAAGTTTATTTTCTTTTACTACAAAACATTTGCCTGCAAATTATAATTATACTATGAGTGAAAAGCATGTTGTGTAATTAATATGTGCAGGACTATATTATAATCTATGCTTTTATAAAAAATTATACCATGCCATTATACTTTGATAAAAAGATAAAGAAATATTATAATATAATTCCTTAAATTTTTACGATCTGATTTTTACAATCTGAAAACTCAAATTCCTTCTATTTTTGGAAACTCATCACTATTATCAACAATAAAAGATTTTTTAAAAAATATAAAAAGGCATGGGCCTAGGTGATCTGAAGGACACCTCTTTCTAATCATACCTAACCAACAGATCCAGCAGGAAAGGCATGTGAAGAGTCCTGTCCAGGAAGGAATGGCATCTAATGGGACCAAGTAGGAAAAGTTTATCTGCTAAACACCTACCTTTTGGAATATTATTCCTTTCGATATCAGATTGGCCCCAACAGGGCTGGCTATCTAAAAGGGCCTGAAAAAATGGTTTTGCCAACTGGCCTGGGAATCTGAAAACATGGATATGGAGACTGTATTGCTAGGAAAATTGAGCACAGATGATCTTTCACAGATTATGGATTTTTGTTTTGCTTTTTAAATATTTAAATATTGTTTTAAGTTTTTTAAATTATTTTTGTTATGGTTTTGTTATTTTTGTTATGGTTTTGTGTTTTTAACTTCGTATGCTGTTCAGAGTCATGCATGATTTATTGATTTGATTTTTATCTCACCTTTATTAATGTATATATGTAACTCAAGTCAGCAAACATTCCTAATACTCCTTCCTCCTCCTCTTTTCCCCACAACAACCCTGTGTGGTGAGTTAGATTAAGGCAGTGATGGCGAACCTTTTAGAGACCGAGTATCCAAAACCCGCACCACCCCCTGGCCCACCTCCACCCACCCCCTCCACACCCATTCTGCCCTGTTCCACCTGTCTGCAGGGCCACCCACCACCTTCATGGCCCACCGCAGATTGCCCAGGGGCCCAGCAGTGCCATGGCAGCCACACCCTCCACCCATGCCCCGCAGCATCAACTGAGTGCAACGGGGTGTGAGGGCAGTCTTGTACCTGCTGCCCGGCTGCCATGTGCTTGGTTGCGCTCCTCCACGCGGACTGTGCCCAGGGGTGACTCTCCTCTGGGGGGGCTGATGGTGAGGAGGGGGCCGTGGGGGGAGACGGGGCTGGGGCGACAGCGCGCTTGCCCACAGAGAGGGCTCCGAGTGCCGCCTTTGGCACGCGTGCCATAGGCCCAAGGTCACCAGCCAGCTTTCCTGCCTAAGGTGGGGACTAGAACTCACAGTCTCCTGGTTTCTAGACCAGCACCTTAACCTCTCACCAAACTGGCTCTCTTTATTTATCAAATAAATAAATAAATTAGTACTGTATCTGTCATCTTAAGATCTAAAGATATTTAGGATATCTTTCAAATTTGTTAATAAAAGCCTATATTTAGATCTGTATTTAGGAGACAACTACCTACGAACTTCCCTTTTATGGAAAGAACGGTCTCCTCAACTGTGTACAACAGAACTGTTACAAAAAAAACAAAGAAACACTCCAACATAATGCATTGGGGGATAAACTGGAAACTGTGCATTTGGAGAAATTCTTGTCACCCTATTCTCTTAATCTTAGTATGTGTAACTACGAAAGATTCTGAGATTCTTATTTGGAAGAATCAGTTTCACTTGAGTCAGCTGCCATAACACAACACCAGCCTTTACAAAAGAAGCACATTTCTGATTCCATTTATTATAGAAGTGTGAGAAAACAGATCAGAGTGGTGTTGTCAGAAATTGCTTATATGCGTTTCATTTGAAAATAATGTTCTTTGTGGAATTCTTGTCTTGGGAGTTCTGAGAAATTTGTTCATTAGATTGTTTCATTCCAGGCTAGTGGCAAAGAAATTTGATACTATTTAAGTCTCACCATGTGAATTAACTTAAAGACAATTTTACTTAATAAGAATCAAATTTACAAATTTGAAAAAAAATGGTTATAAAAGTATGGTTATATTTTATAAGCTTGTTTAACTTGCTGAAAACGTCTAAATATATGTGCAATATTTACTTGCTAGTTTAAAGATTTCTACAAAATGTGCTTGTGCTATGAATGTGCTTATAGGAATTAAAATTCTTATTCCAAAGGTGCTTTCAAAAAGGCAATTGGACTGTCTTGATTTTTTTCATGACATTTCACTTTTCACCCAAGAAGTTTCTTCAGTTCTAACTAACTGGTGGGCAATGGAAAGGATTTATATTGTTTGCAACCAGCCACTATGAGGGTCATTACACCACCTGGCGGTTAATCTGGGTCCTCAGAGTCACCTGAATCAGAGTGCCAATGAGTGTGGAACTGACTTGGGACAGCTGAAAGGGCTGCATTGTAATCAAGAGATAAGTTGTGTCCTATCCCTTCCCCTCTGTTGAGAGAGGGCTGTTCAATTTTAACACAGATAGCCTCTTTGACTCCTTTCAAGCCAGTTTAAAGAATTCATATAAACCAGGGGTGTCAAACTGTTGGCCCACGGGCCAGTTGCATCATGTGGAGGCCGCACCCACCCCAGCTCCGGAAATGCGAAAAAAGTCATGATACGTCACGACACATCACGTGACGCGGCGAGTTTGACACCCGTGATATAAACAATCAAAATGAACTTACAGACTGGATGTCCAATGCTGTTCTGTACGTTGGGTATAACCACAGAGTAGGTAGGTGATCGGAAAGGGTAAATGGTAGTTGGATTTGTAGTAATAATACTCTGAGAAGTCCCAGTAAAGACAGTAGAGGCCGTCATTGGACTTGTAGCTATGATGTTCTGAGTTGTACCCGAGAATACAGTGGAGACAGTCAACGGAAACCTCTTCCTTTTGCCAGGCCTTGGCTGGTAAACCCAACCTGCAGAAATGTTAGAGAGTACGCCAGCTGAAAGATAGAGTTCCTTTTGAAAATTCTTACTTAACGAAGCTATGCATTATTAAGAATAACATAAACTTCTCTGTAGTAAACTGAGAAAATCGTACTTGCAAAAGAACACACGTATATGTACAGTATGAATAGGAAGCTTACAATCTCTCAAAGGGAAAGAGAAATACTGTTTCTTTCTATTTGTAATACCTCTCGTTATCATGGATTTTGATTTGAGTTCTCTACAAACATTAGAGTCAATTTGGAATCCTGGCGATTACAAGGATAAGCCCCCACAATCTCTTGGCAACATTTTTCAGAAGTGGTTTGTCTTTGCCTTCTTCTTAGGGCTGAAAGGAAATGACTGCCCCAGTCATCCAGTTGCTTTGGGCAAGATTATTACTCATGCTCAGTATCTTTAATCACTACACCAAATTGGTATTCATGCTATCAATATTATCATCCGATTGTGGCATAACTTTACAATCAAGACTGAATACCAACTTCGTTAAATAAAACATTATTATTTCTGCTAATACTAAATAAAAATAATGCATTTATTATTCTACTATTCATTATATTTGCTTTAATATTACAGAATTTAGCATCAGATTATTTTTTAAATATGTATTTAAAATCAGAGCCTTGGAAATTATTATATTATCTGAATTGTATTTCACTGGGAATAACACAAAAACATCCAATGAGTTTAAAACAAGAACACCAGCAGAAATTATCAGCATTAATATAATTGGGGAAATTAATATTAACATATGCCTTTTGTTGAATAAACTATTTTTCCCCCAGATGTAATTTCAAATAATTAACAAAGTTTACATAAATCAGTGGAAATGCACATTCACAAGACAGATGAGAGAAAAGTTGAGGCTTTCTTTGTTTGATTGTTGTGGACTGCCCAGAGTCACTGAGAGTCTGCAAGTTTAATAAATAATGATAATTATTTCCATATCCTAAATATGTCCCACTTGACAAAATGGGAAAACCTTATATACAGATGATTGATCTACATGTGTGGTGGCATAATGTCACCATTCATTTGGCTACATGTATGTCTTTGGGAGAAGATACATAAGTCAGAAAGAAAAACTAAGGAATTTGCTTCATTATTTAAACATACTACGTTTTTTTCATCTGCATTGTCCTTCCAGGATTCTGTTTCCTGAATGATTATATTTAAACACCATCTTTCCATGCATGAACCCGTGGATTATCTAATGGCGATCAGATATTAAAAATGTATAAATAATTGTCTCTCTAGTACCAGGAAATTCTTCTCTGTGTTTTTCTTTTATCTTCTGAGCTTCATCATAATAAGGTTTCTTTTGTTCTTCAGTGAGCTTGTTCCATTCCAATCCAAGCTGGACACTGATCTCGGCATTATTAGCAGCAGGGTTAGCTTTGGCTAAGGCTGGCCGATGAATTCTTGCCCATACCATAAATGCATTCATAGGACGCTTGACATGGCCATCTCTATCTTTGCTGAACGGAGTATCTGGTATCCCTACGATAAAGTAATATTAATGTTTAGGTAATATAGGGATTGGTGGAATATACTGCTAATTCTGCGGTATTCTGTGGGCACTGAAGTATGATCCTAGCAATAATAATAAAATGATTTTTCTCTACCTCATTTGCTGAAATGTATAAAATTTAGCATGAAAGGACAGCAAACACTGCTTAATTCTGGCAACAAATGCAAAGATCTAGGCTCAAACACACCCCAATTCTAAATTCTAATTATTATGGTTATTACATCTGGCTGCAGATTATGGATTTTGGTGACTAGTATAGGGCCATTATAGGCAAGTGTAATATGACCTTATTGTAAAGTGAAATTATAAGCTGATATAGGACAGTGAGGATTGTGTAATTTACTTTTCTACTGCATATGGAAGAGATAGGAGTATGATTCCTCCTGGAGCCTTTATCTGCAATGATACTTTAGACTGGGGACCTCCTCTAAGGAGTTGTTGGAAATATAAAAGAGGAAAAAAACCTGTTATACAAGTCCATTGGATTTTACAATTAATTCTTTTTTTCACTACATGCAGCATGCTAAACATTAGCAACTATGTAAATAACAAGCAGATTTTCTACCAGTTTTGGGTAGCTTTGATTTCCACTTTGTCACAGGGCAAACTATATTTGAAACTGGGTGAAGTTGTCAGGATCAGTTTGCAAGATGGCATAGGGATTAGAAATTCACTAGGTGGTTACAAGACTTCTACCTAAATTGCTTGAATCTAACTAAACACTAAGTAACTATATGCCAAAACAAACAAAAGCACATCTGTTCTATGCTCTTGTATAAGGTTCCAATTCTACAAAAAAGAGATTAAATATCCCATGTTTCCCTCTGTAAATTTCCCTCGAAATTTACTATTATAATTACATCATGAACAACACAAGTTTATCCATGATTTATCAGAATTAAGTCTGTGTCCACTGTGTTTAAGAGTGTACCCTATGTGCCCTTCAATAAGACTCTAACCTTTAGTGTTTGGTTTCTAAAT